>NC_046165.1:60810621-61089669 GCF_011064425.1 Rattus rattus
ATTGAGAAACTACGCTTTAGAGCCATACCACACCTGATTCACCACTTGCTTCTGTGTTGGACACTTAAATGGCTTTCCATCCACTAACGTTTTTTGGTTTTGGTTTGGTTTTGGTTTTGGTTTTGGTTTTGGTTTTCACACACTTTTGTATAGTGCTCAGGGTCCAGAAGCCAGAAGACAAACAATAAGGGTGTAGATCCTGACAAGTCATAAATAATTATCATTTTAATAAAGGGTGGATTGATAAACAGAACAAGAAAATTAGCAAGTGTTTAGGGGTTGCAAAGGAAATGGTCGTTTCCTGACAAACACCTGTAAAAAGACTTAGAGGGGACTTATGCATCTTGCCTGGGCCTTCTGAATTGATTTCCATTTTCCAAGAGGTTGAGGAGAAGATGCTCAGGCAGTAAGGTCCCAGGGGAGGAGATCATATAACACACAGGTTGATATGTGAGACACAGGCCAGAGGGAAGAGGCCAGAAAGTCCATGGGATTTTGGCAGCATGAGAGGGCTGTGGGTGCCATGCCTGAATCTCTGGATCTCTTGGAATCCCTCACAGAGGGTCTCGGGCAGGCTACTAAGACAGGTTAGAGTAGCCTGCCCTACACTCTCTGGTGGACAGTAGCTACCACAAGATTAACTGAGGACTCTTCTCCCCCTCCTCCCTTTGGAAATCTCTCATCTGCTGAACATATTTATTTTCCTTTTATCCTGGGGTTTGTAATCAAACATGAATTTAATCTGCCTAAACACATATATCAGAGAAGCAAAGTTTCTATTTTATCCAAAGAAGCTAGGCAGAAGTCAGGCATTCACACGCGCTCAGCTGCCGGGGTGTTCTTTTTTTCCTGCTTGAAACAAATGTTCTGGCTAATTACTGCAACTTCAGGACAAAGATCAGGGCACAGAGCCCAGCTCCACACTGTAGCTTAAATCTGTCATGTTGAGCTTGACTATGCTGTAGTCACACCACCCCTGTCTGTCATGAGTAAAGCCCAGCTTACCACCTACTTACTGGGTGCTTTAGCCAAGTTGTTTAGCTTGTCTGAGCTCAAATTTTTTGATGAAGTAGGAAGGAGCATATTTCATATTTGCTTCCTTGAGCAAATATTGATCAAGACACTTCTAAGAGTCAGAAACTGTTCAAGCCACATATGACTCCATAAACACGATTTATCTACTTACAAAGGCAAGAGGAAGACCCCGCCCTGCTGGATAGCTTTCATAGTGCTGGAAGATGATCCTAGGGGAGAAAAAGATACCAATGCCCTTACATGGAATGCTGCAATGCCAGCCTGCCAGGCAAGATCTGCCTGCTGGTTTAGTAGTGGCATAAAGATGGGGGGGGGGTAACCAACCACTTTCTACTTGGATCTGAAACTGGATTCACTGGAAGGAATTTGTGCCTGGCAATACCTGATCAAAGCTCATGACTTGGGAGGTCACAGGCTCTATTGAGGAATGGGCATGTATTATCAAACTGCCTTCTAAGTATCTGTTTATACCCAGAGATTAGTGCTGTCCTCAACCTTGGTCAGAGAAGCTTCATTTTTGCAGTGGGTGTAGTTAATGTGGAAACTCATTACTGGTCAAAGTGCTGAGAACTGAGACTGTTTAAGTCTAACCCTAAATAAGAAATCTATATCACACACACACACACACACACACACACACACACACGTTCAGGTAGCATCATAGAAGAAGAACTAGAAACATGTATGAGCCAGAGAATGAGGGACACTGTGAAATTCTGTCGTCTGGGCATGATTGAATGTTGCACTCAGAACTCATATCAGATATGGCTACCTGGTCAAAATTCCCAATGGAATGGAGACGGAGCTAATAAAGTCGCACCCTCTCTGAGGGGCCACTGGTAGTTGATGGCTATTGAGAGAGGGTTATTTATTTTTCCTTTAGGGTATGTGGCCACCGGTAGACTGCCTTTACTTCAGTTGGTGGTGTCATACGTGTGCAATTATGGCAGGACATGGTAAATTGAGTGGGAGAGGAAGAGGAGAGATAAAATGAGGTTTGGGGGAGGACATGTCGAAAGGAAGTCCAAAGGGAGTTGGAGGGAGGAATGGATATGATCAGAAAACACACATTTTAAGTTTGTTGGTCTGTTTGTTTTGAGTAAAAAGGCAGGGAAAGGAATGAAAGAATAGAAATTCTATCCCACTGTGTGTGGAGATGTCTGCTGGGGCTTCACATATGCTTGTGGATGTAAGTATGACTCCTGCCAGGCAGGGATTTGCCACATTCTGCAGTGAAGAAGCCAAGGAACACCCACAGTAACTTGGTGGCATTCAGCTGTTGAGTGAAAGAACCAACCTGGGGGAGCTATGTAGACTGTGGGATCTCAGGACCCACATGATTCTACACCACAGTGGTACAAGGCACTGGGAGTGGAAACACCCTACCGTGTTATCTATCTATCTATCTATCTATCTATCTATCTATCTATCTATCTATCTATCTACCTATCCATCCTTCCCAGACTAGCTTTGCCTGAAATCGTCTTGCTTCAGTCTCTTGTACACTAAAATTACACTCACATCACACTCCATCACAATTGGCATTCTTTATCCTGGGACTCTCAAAGCTTTCACTGGACCTCTTGATAAACAAGAAGCAATGTCTTGACCATCCGGATATACTTTTCTGATTCCCACTCAGCTTGGAAGGATGGATGCCTGCAGGCTCAGCCCCCGCAGCCTTCAGGGACTCCTTGCCCACCCTGCAGGTTCCCTGCTTCTGTTGATGTCTCTGGAGACTTCCTGCAAATCACCATTTGGTCACTCCCTCTTAATTATTCACAATTACCCAAGTTCCCAGTCCTGTAATAAGCAGGGAGAAGGGTAGCATTTTCTAAGACATGTGTGTTTAGTGTTGCTAGCAGATTGGTAAACTTATTAGTGCCTCTGCACACCATATAATTAAGACCAAATTATCAGAGAGTTTAAAATAGTGCCTGCTGCTATTGTGCCGCTGAAAAGACGAAGGAAATTTTTGCCTTCTCAAGTTATACAGTTTACTGTCGCCCTTTGGCTAGATTTTTCCCTTCTCAGGGTACTGGGAGTTAATGGGGCTAATGGTGATGGCTCAGTGTAGGGGTATTTGCACACACACCTATGATCCCAGCACCCAGGGACCTGAGGGAGGAGGATCAGGAATCCTAGGCCAGTCTGGGTTACTCAGCAAATTCCAGACTAGTCTAGGCTACACAGTAAATTGCTATATTAAAAAATAAGAGAGAAGGGCTGGAGAGATTGCTCAGCTGTCAAGAACACATACTGCTCATCCAGAGGACCTAAGTTTGGTTACCAAGACCCACATTAGGTAGCTCACAGCTTCATGTAATTCTAGGCTCAGGGGGATCCACATACTTCTAGACTCTTCAGGTGTCTATAATAATCACATGCACAATCTTCTACCCTACACACACACACACACACACACACACACACACACACACACACACACGTTTTTAAAATAATAAAAATAAATGAGAGGACCTAGGGAGATGTCTTAGTCTGTAAAGTCCCAATATAAGTGTGAAGACGTGAGTTCAGATTCACCAGCACCTACAGAATAAGCCAGGCACTGTGGTAGATGTCTGTAATCCCAAAGCTTGGGAGGTGAACAGCAGAACTTGTTGGTAGGCTGGTCACCCTATCTGAGCAGATGACCTTCCTGTTCAGTGAGAGACTCTGTGTCTGAAAATAAGGTGAGAAGTGACCAATATTGATCTCCAACCTCTACACATATGCACACATGTGTGCATGCACCGAATGCACGTGTACACAAGAACATGTACACTATACACAGGGTAGGGGAGAGATGGGAAGTTAAATGATCATCAGGATGGAGCTGGCATATTCTTAGCCATCTACTGTTGCCCTTAGAAGGTCCCTGCTGGTGAGTCCGCAGGCATAAGGCTGGGTAGGGAGTGATTACTAAAGCAGACACTGAGATATGGCTGGGACTTGGTGAGGTTGGCACAAAAAGTGACCAGAGCAAGTTTTTCAAGAGGAGATATACAGTGTGTAAGTTATCAAACCTGGAGCCAAACATAAAAGCAAGATTGCCTGTTCTGGGAACCCGGGGAGAGCTATACAACAGAAATGAGGAACCCAGGTATATGTATGAACTTCCCACAGCAAGATAAGACTTCTGGGCTCAGAATTTAGCATGATCTCTACTCCAAGGGATCTACTCATCTACTCAAGGGGGCGACAAAGAGGCTAAACCAAGGTAAGGGTCATAGGACTTGCAGGCGGGGGTGCTGGGTTGAACAGAATAGGGTAATTTCTCTGATAGGCAGGTGTAGAGAAAAGCCTCCAGGGATGGGAGCTCAAACATGAAAAAGCCTGAGGTTATACAGGAGAGAAACAGGATGAGAAAAGGTGTCAGGGTGCCTCCTGCCTTCCTATCCCTCTGCCTCACCATACTCAGTGCTGTTGTCTGTGAAGCTGTCACCACTGGTTTTAGGACGACATATGTCAGCATGGTTGAGAGCATGAGCTTGTTGCTCTGAGTTCATATCCTTGCTCTGCCGCCTACTCCCACCTAGAATAGTGCCAAGCATACGGCGGTACGCAAATGAAGGAGTGAGTCAATGGCAGAGTACTAGCTGTGAAACCCAGCAAGTGGATCGTGCTGAGTTATAGCATCCTCCCTGTAAAATGGAGACAGCGAGGGCGCACAGGACAGCAACGTCAAGTGTGCATACCAACTGGTGCCTCGACGGGTTAGAGATGAGCCTCTGCCTCAGTGGGTGGCTGGGGGGGCAGAGGGAGGAGGGAGGAGGGAGGAGAGAACCAGACAACAACATTCCCACTACCCACTCCAGCATCTCTTCTCAGCATGGCATGAGAACCACCTTCTCCCAACCATCTGGAGCAGGAGCTGAGCATGTAAAGGCATCAAAGGAGACAGTGTGGTCTTGCTGAAGACCTATTTAGAAGAACCGTGGAGAGGGAAGTGTAAAACTCTGACTTTCTATGGGTTGCTTAAGTAACAGCTGACCCATGTTAATGGTTTCGAGTGCTGTGTTAATGTTTTGGTTTATGAATAAAAATTCAGTCAACAGATGACTAGAGTTGTAGATATCAGAGAGATGGTTCTTGGTGGAGGTGAACTCTTTGCAGTAGGATATATGACTCATTGACACAGAAAGACCTTAAGATCTTTGATGACGTGATAGACGGACCTCTGACAGCACCAGAATGCTTCTTGGAGTGGAACTGTTTTGGATGAGTCTCTTGGTGCTAAGGAGTGATATTGGAGAAGCCATAGATCAGACTTGACAACGTTTAGAAAAATCCATACTTGGTGTAAATATAATGTAACTAAGAGAGAAAGTAAAGGAAGGGAATAGAATGTAAGGTTGGGTAAGAGAGGAACATGAAAACCAGATGTGAGCTTTACCCAGGTATATTCCTTGACCTCCCTATAATGTATTTATAGCCTCTTTGCTTTCTCACTGGGATATACCACTAAATCTGCTCTCTTAGCTCAGCGATGTTGGTCAAACCCATCTCCTCTTTCCTGTCTCTGTTGCTCTATTTTAGAAATCCACCACTGTCTGTCTATATTTCTCCCATCAGAGTCACGAACCAGCCTACATAGCATCACCAAAATTGATGTTCCCATAAAGCCTTACTAGTGAGATGCAGCATACTGTGGGGACAAAAAGAATGTAGAGTCTTCAAAATGAGACTTCCTGGGGTCCGATTCTGAGTCACTCTCGTGATGAGCTGCCTGCATACGCCTCAATCTCTCTGCTTGGGATTTCTCTTCCGCATAGTGGTGATAACAGAGCCTCCTCTTAGTCACGAAGGTTTAAAGGTCACAGATGCAAAGTAGATCGTTGGTTTTTCAAAAATAAAAAAGACTTGTGTGGAACACCTGTGGAATGAAGGATAAACTCAAAATTTTATGATGCTTAAAGCCTTGAACACCCAGGCTGTGGGAAGGGATCTCTTGTTGGAGATGCTGATGGGTCAGTTACCTTCCCACAGTTCACGGCCATCTGTCACTCCTGTTCCAAAGGGTCCACTACATTCTTCTGACCTCCACAGGCTTCAGGCACACACATGGTACACAGACATGCATGCAGGCAAACACTCAGACACATAAAATAAGTAAGTAAATCTAAAACATTTGAAAGAATCAACTATGACCCATAGAATGGGAGAAGTGGTTTGGAAATGAATGTACCAAAAATTATGTACCAGAATACATAAAAAAAATTCTACAAACCTGTTTGTTTTTAAAGAATTATTTATCATATGTATAGGTGTATACTGTAGCAGTCTTCAGACACACCAGAAGAGGGCAACAGATCCCATTACAGATGGTTGTGAGCCACCATGTGGTTTCTGAGAATTGAACTCAAGACCTCTGAAAGAGCAGCCAGTGCTCTTAACTGCTGAGCCATCTCTCCAGACCCAAATCTATGTTTTTGTTGTTGTTGTTGTTGTTGTTGTTGTTGTTTGTTGTTCAATAGGAAAACAAGCAAAGGACTGTGTAGTCTTAAGAGGACATCCTACAGAAACCAAGCCCATGGAAAGCCCCTTGGTCACTAAGGAAATGCAAGGGAAAACAATTGGGGTGTAGCCTCATGCTGGGAGCGATGCCCTTGAAGCCTTCCATTGTTGATGTTATTATTATGGTTAGAATTAAGTATGACTGGGTTCATGGAAAATCCCCAGCCAGCTGCAGGAGACTAATACAAATCTGGTGGTCAGGATGAATGATATGATAAAGCTAAAACCAACATCCTGCTGACTAATAGATATGACAAACCTGTGACCTTTCTGACAACCTGTCGACATCAGCCTACTCCCTGACCACACGAATATTCTGTCCTTGGCCTGCGTAAATGTTTCTTACTTCCCTCCTCCCTCTGTTACCCATGTTATGGTATAAATTCAGCCTTGGGGAAAAATAAAGTTGTTGCCTTGATCAGACTCTTGTCTTGGTGTCCTTCTTCGAATCCCTTGTCCCCCCATTCTCTTCCAGGTACCCCAGACCCTTCATTTACAGCCTCATGCCAATCAGAGTGGCTAAAGTTAAAATAGAAATACTCAGAATTAGGACCTAAAGTACTCATACGTGCAGTAAGACTACATGTAGCTGTAGCTGTGACCACTGTGATACACTATTTCCCCAACACATCCACTCTTGGTTGTGCAGCCACATCTAAAATATACACAGAGTCAACAAAAGATATTCATAAGGAGGTAGGTAGCTGCACTAGTCACAGGAATCAGAAGCTGTGTGCAAAGGGAAACATATTGCCAGAATCTACTATAGCAGGGGTTCTCAACCTGTGGGTCAAGACCTCAAAGGAGTCACATATCAGACAGCCTACATGCTATATATTTATATTACAGTTCTTAACAGTAGCAAAATTACAGATGTGAAGCAACAACAAAAAAATGTTTATGGTTGGGGGTCACCACAACACGAGGATCTGTTGGGCTGCAGCATTAGGAAGGTTGAGAGCTGCTGTACTACAGAGAAATGAAAGTGAGGGAATATAGCCATGCATTAACAGTATGGATAACTGTCGTGTGCATAATACTGATCAATAGGAGGCTGGGCATGCATAAGCACATGCTGTGTGATCTGAGAGTCACTCAGGGAGGGTAGCGAGCCTCAGACAAGGAGATCAGCTTCAGCTCAGGAGGGACTGGGGTGATTCTAAGGTAAGCGAGGCTTCAGCCACATCTCCAGGAGAAGCTGGGAGTTTGCTACAGAGATAGGAGCTACCAAAGCTGTGTGCTTCAGTGCAATGGCTTGAAACTGTGTGGAGTGTTGGTATGTGAGAGAGGGGCGCTCTGCTGTGGAGATCAGATATGTCCGGTGGGCAGTAGAAAGTCACTGAAGCATGGAGCAGGAGAGTAGTGTCCCCAGGCTGATGGTTTTAGAGCAATGCTTGTGGGTGCAGAGTGAACAATGGGTTGAAAGGCACCGAAGCCTAGAGAACTTGGAGAGGGTGTCGTCCCTGTGATGATCCACAAGGGAGGGAGAGGGAAAGGGCTGACTGAGGCAAGCAGTGAGAAGGGCAGGAGGATACAGGTCTGAACCAAACACTCTTGTAGATAGAGAATAAAGTAGAAAGAGAATTATTCACATACACTGTGCAGATAAAGTTTGCTTTTGGAATGCAGAAAAAGGATGAAGAAAGTGAAGAGGAGAAGAAGAAAGAAATGGAGCAGACCAGAAATGGGACGTGGGTTTCAAGCATGGTACATATGTTAATGTTATTTGGGAATGAAACCAGCCCACACCTCCATCTCTTAGGTGAAAATGCATTTCCAATCGCAGAGAACAATTTAGAAACCCAGGCGTGAAACAGCGAGCACAGGAATCTGTGCTGTCCAAAACTCCTGACACCATGTTCTCCTCAACGAGCCGCCTTCGGAGCACCATAGCCAGCAGATTGCAGCTCCAGCAGAAATCTGTACCGTTGTAACTGTGTGATTTGCAATGAGGAAAAAAAAAAAAAAAAAAAAACCTCGCTTATCTAATGCATGCGTATCTAATGCATTCGTCGGAAGCTGCCTGGCTGGCAAGTGCTCGAGAGCATTGAACAGATGTCCGTTTGAGGCACCAAAGTCCTGCATGAGCTCTGAAAGCACATATACACTGGTTTTCTACCAGAACAATGGCGGGGGTCGGGGGGACAGGAAGACGGTGAAGGTTGGCATGTGTGCCTTGTTGACATCTCTTCAGGCTTCGAGGCTCATTGTTGATGACTTCTGCTCACCTGCATGGGGGCTTGCTGGCCCTATCTACTTTGTCACCTACAAGCAAACTAGGTTCAGCTCACCATCACACACACACACACACACACACACACACACACACACACACACACACACTTTGTTCTTACACCCTCCCATATGGTGTATGGACATGTGGATATGGTTGCCCTCACCTATTACCCCTCCATGTGTCCACCTTCACCTATACCCCAAATGTAGAGTACAGATGTGTGGGTACTGGTGCTCTCACCCATATTGGCAGGTATGGAGGTCAGAGATTAAAATCTGCTATGTCTTACCTCATTTATCTTTCCACTTTGGTTTTTTTAAGATAAGTTTCCTCATGAACCACAAGTTCACCATTTTGGCTAACCCAGCCACCTACCAACCCCTAGAACCTTCCTGCCTCTGTACTCCAATGCTGGAGGTACACGTGTGTACTGCTGAGCCCAGCTTTAATGGCTCTGGGGATGTGAACTCAGATCTTCATACTTGTATAGCAGTCCCTTTACCCACTGTGCCAATCTCCCAGATCTCTTTAAACGTTCTGGGGGCTTCTGATAAGCTTAAGTGGTCTTGTTGGTAGATGGTCCTGCGCCACAGACTCTCTTCCCACTGATTTCCCTCTGTTGGATACTTACCTGTTGTCATTTGGGCTCTCTACCTAGCCCCTCAGTCATGCTAAGAAGACCCTGACAAACCTTTGATGAACAAGATATGGTTGACTCTGACACCTAATGCCTGTCTCTCCAGAGGTGCCCAGGTAGCAATCGCTATTTGACCCATATGGCGTGGGGGGTGACAGTTCATTTTGCTCCTGCTTTAAGACATTGGGATTCGTTGGTGTGATGGGTAACCATGATCATTAGATGGGATTTAGAATTACCATGGAAGCAAACCCTGGGCATGTCTGTGAGGGAGTTTCTACACATTGAGATGAGATGACTCACTAAATTTGGTGGTAAATTCCATGAGCTGGAGTCCCTGCATGCATAGAAAGGAGAAAGCTAGTGGAACAGAAGTACTTGTGTTTCTCTAAGTCTCGACTGTGGGTACAGAGTGACCAGCTACCTCAAGCTCCTGCTGCCATGCCTTGTCCACAATGATAGACTCAAACTGTACCCCCAAGGTGCCAACCAAATAACCCTTTTCTTTCTTCACCTGTCTTTGTCAGGTACTATTTTGTCATAGCAATGAGAAGGGTACCTCATCCTGTTGGGAGTGTCAACAACTGAGCAGCGTCTGAGGTTTTACTCTCCTGGGAAGAAGAAAAAGTTAAGCTGCTCACTTTTACAGATGGTGGCAGAAGACAGACTCCTGGTCAAGAGACAAAGGACCGCATTATAATCACGGTTTATCTTGGTAGCAAGATGTCAGAAATCAGGCTTGTCTCCCAGTCCCAGGTTCTACAGAGTGATGGGACAGGGGCTAGTTGTTGCCTGAGAGGCAGTGGATGGCAGGAGAAAGAGGTGGAGCAATCCCCCCGAGGCTAACTAGCCCCCACAGAGCATCAGTATGGAAAGACTATGTCTAATATATTGTGAAAAGCAGACAGTAACAAGAGGGATGGGGCCTGATCAGTGGCAGATCACAAACCCAGTATCTAAGGTTCAGGACTTAATACTCCGCACTCCTCCCAAAAAAGACAGCCCCTCATACTAGCATGGAGACTTAACTTCAGGAGAATGTGAAAAACAGATCAAGCCCCTCACCACATCTCTCTTCTTTCTCAGTTAATCCAAGGCCAGGTCAGTGGTGTAGCTCTGGGGTTTAAAAGTGAGTTACTCTTTGGACAGTCAACAAGCATCTACTGGGTAGGTTCCACTGTGGTGGGTACGAGGAAGACAAACTGAACATCTGCTTCTGTATCATAAAGCTTAGGGTCTAGCTGCGGAGCCATGTGGCTTAGAGTGACACAGCAGCAATTGCCTGTCGGATATGAACCCCATACTCAATACTCAGTCATCTTCTTAATGAGAGATGCTTTTCACTGGGGACACATATGGATCTTGGGATTGAGAACAGGAAACAGAAGCTGGACAGGAAATAAACTGGTGGGTTTTGTTGTTGTTGTTGTTGTTGTTGTTGTTTTGCTTGTTTGTTTTTGTTATTGCTTTGTTTTGTTGGCTTTTTTTTTTGTTTGCTTTTTTCTTGGCTAAAAGCTTAAATGTCTCTGACCCTGTTGGCAGTTCTATCCTTGTTGAAGACCAAAGATGTCAGAAATATTTAAGCCAAAATACCTTCGGTTCTGCCTGAAACAGAGGCCAGGGATTCCAGGAGGGAGGGAAATCTGTTCTTGTTTTCTCTCTTCCCCTAAATGAATGCTCTTGCCAGAAAACTACATGCAAGAACATGATCAAAACGGAGAGAAGTCATGAAGATACCTCATGATTGAGCCAATGGAGGGGATCAGTTTATCCTTCTCCCCCAACCTCACCCTAGTTTCTGGGGGTGCCTCAAGAAGCCCCTAGACTAGCAGTTTTGTGGTATCACATTACTGGACACTTGCTCCTACAATAAAAAGTTTGGTCTTCTTTCTCTTACTCTGCCATCTATGAACCTTCAATTAAGTTTTCTAAACACATCATCCCTGTTCACGAAGTTCACCAAATCCATCTTTTGAGTCTTTGAGACAAGAACCCAGAAGCCACTGACCCTGTGGAAGTTTTAAGTGACTGCGAGTGTCCCACATGCTAACTCCTGAGTTAAATCTCACCAGAGACAAAAGAACACCAATGCTGAATTCACTTTTCACAGATGAGTATCATTTGAATATTGTTTGTGGGGGTGGGGTGCCCTTCCGTTATGAATCCCTGGGAAGAGGCTAGAGATCTTTCTGTTGGTCCACTTCCTTGTTTATTTGTCTGCAGGCAGGGTCTCACCAAACCGCCCAGGCTGATCTTGAACTCCCATCTGCATCCTCAGCTTCCCAGTGCCAGGATCCCAGACATGTGTCACCACACAGGCCTCAGAGACAGCTTTAATCATTTCTTACTTGAGGCGGAGGGACAAGATGACTTGAGACACAGGGGTGGACCCAAGGAAAATGGGACACTCATAATTACGCAGATACAAACTTTTTTTTTGCAAAAGCTTAGGTGAGATGCCTGGTTGTTGAAATCGTGTTGGTAAAATGTCTCAAGTTGGGTTTCTAGCAGTTCCTGTGATCATCTCATGAGATATAAAAGTACACAGACAGAAGATGTAAGATTATTTTAGGTTGTCTCCCCATATGCTTTGGTCCTGTAACTGCGTGAGAAGGGACAGCCCTTGGAATCCGTCTGAAGTGTGAAGACACATCACGATCCCTCTGCTTTTGAGACTTATGGTCTGCCAGTTTGGATGTTAGCTCTTGTTACCTGGCCTGCTCCGAGAAATTCCAGGTCCGGGGTTCTGCTTTCAGAGGTTAGGTGAGGGGAGGGTGGGCCTGGGAAGGGTTGGAAGCAGTGTTTCTCAAAGGCTGCCTTGTGGAGACAAGTCTGACTTGGAACGCTTTGGTGCTATAGTTTGAGTATGTTTTATCTTCTCCAAATTGTGTGATAAAATTTAATCCCCATTTAGATTCAGAAAAAGGGGAAACCATATGAAATTTTAAAGAGGTGAGTGGATAAGCCATATCTAGTAATGCTGTAAATCAAAACTTTGGGACAGTTTGAGGGGTGTTGTTTGTTTGATTTTGGTAACTTTGTGGAGTAGTTCTGGAGCCTGGACTTTGCAGATGACAACCTTGTGTTAAAAAGTCAGAAGGTTTGGGTACATCTGGGCTCCTTCTTACTAGTGGGTATCTCAAAAATAAAGCCACTTAGGCGGGTCTCTGGTGTATTCCTGGTGTCTAACCACGTGATGTTTTGCCCTAACCGACAGGGCTCTGCTAGCAAAAAGTCAACATTGGACGGAGCTCCTCCTCTGTTGAGAACAACCCTGAGTTAAAGCAACACCCACCGCCGCTTTGGAGGACGGTTTTGTGCACTGTGCATTCGGATGCTGATTTCTGTGCAGAGATCTAGTTACAAGCTAGACACAGGCATTATCATGAATATTGAAGAATCTCTGTGTAAAACATAGGGTAAAAAATGCTCCCCAATTATCTCTGATTGCTTAATGAAAGTGGACAGCCAATGACTAGGCAGAGGAGAGAAAACGACTAGACTTCCAATCCCAGCCAGTGGTCTGAGGCTGAAGGGCCAGAAGACAGCCTTCCTCACGAGGCACGTGAGGATCCAGGAGAAAAGGGCAGATGGAGGAGGAAGAAGACAGAGGGGGAAGAGAAGAAGAAGGAGGAGAAGGGGGAGGAGGAGGAAGAAGAAGAAGGTGGTTAACATGAGGTCAGGCATTAGGCAGAGTGGCCAAGAGTGTTCTCCATGAGGACACACATGAAGATGAGCAAACCAGGAGAGACTAAATCCAAATAACAAGGGCCTGTTGCTGGGATGCAGATAGCTTAGAGGGATAGGGACATCTGCTTAGTCATTGTGCTTAAAGATTGTTGAATAAATCAATAGGTCTTGTCTCATTACTTGGAAAATAGCTAGGTTAGAAAAAAATTGTCAACACACACACACACACACACACACACACTGGATATTGTTTTATTTCCATTTCAAATATTATCCCCTTTCCCGGTTTTCCATCCATAAATCCCCTATCCCATCCCCTCTCCCCCTTCTTGTATGAGAGTGTTCCCCCACCCACCCACCCACCCCTTCTTTCCTCCCAGACCTGAAATTGCCCTTCACTGGGAGGGGGGTGTCCAGCCTTGACAGGACCAAAGTTTCTCCTCTCATTGGTGCCCAACAAGGCCATCCTCTTCTACATATGCAGCTGGAGCCATGGGTCTGTCTATGTGTACTTTTTTGGTAGTGGTTTAGTCCCTGGGAGCTCTGGTTGGTTGGCATTGTTGTTCTTATGGGGTTGCAAGCCCCTTCAGCTCCTTCAATACTCTAACTCCTCCAGTGGGGACCCTGTTCTCAGTTTAATGGTTAACTGCTAGCATTTGCCTCTGTATTTGTCATGCTCTGGCTGACAACTATATCAGGCTCCTGTCAACATGTACTTCTTGGCATCAGCAATATTGTCTGAGTTTGGTGGCTGTATGTATATGGGCTGGATTTCCAGGTGAGGCAGGCTCTGAATGGCCACTCCTTCAGTCTCTGCTCCAAACTTTGTCTCCATATCCCCTCCTATGAATATTTTTGTTCCCCCTTCTAAGAAGGACTTAAGCATCCATGCTTTGGTCATTCTTCTTCTTGAGCTTCATGTGTTCTGTGGATTATATATTGAGTAATCTGAGCTTTTGGGCTAATATCCACTTATCAGTGAGTGCATGCCATGTGTGATTTTTTGTGATTGGGTTACCTCATTCAGGATGATATTTTCTAGTTCCATCTATTTGCCTATGAATTTCATGAAGTCATTGTTTTTGAGAGCTGTGTAGATGGACCACATTTTCTGTATCTATTCCTCTGTTGAAGGGCATCTGGGTTCTTTTCAGCTTCTGGCTATTATAAATAAGGTTTTATGAACATAGTGGAGAATGTGTCCTTGTTATATGCTGGAGCATCTTTTGGGTATATGTCCAGGAGTGGTAGAGTTGGGTCCTCAGGTAGTACTATGTCCAGTACTATGTTTCTGAGGAACCTCCAGACTGATTTCCAGAGTGGTTGTACCAGCTTACAATCCCACCAACAATGGAGGAATGTTCCTCTTTCTGCACATCCTTGCCAGCATCTGTTGTCAACTGTTTTTGATCTTAGCCATTTTGACTAGTATGAGGTGGAATCTCAGGGTTGTTTTGATTTGCATTTCCCCATAACTAAGGATATTGAACATTTCTTTAGGTACTTCTCAGTCATTCGATATTCCTCAGCTGAGAATTATTTGTTTAGCTCTGTACCCCATTTTTAATAGGGTTATTTGATCCTCTGGAGACTAACTTATTGAGCTCTTTGTATCTATTGGGTATTAGCCAAAAACTGTCACTTTCAAATTTCTATTACCTCCCATTTTTTTCTTTATAACTATTCCAAGCTGAAGTATCAGGTATTAACAGCAAAAATCAGAAAGGAGACAAAGACTTCAGTTTCAGGGTCTGGTTTACCACTACCTAAGGGCTTATTGGAAGCTCTAAATCTGTTCTCTCCTCCCACCACCAGAGGCTACAGGGGACTCTCACCCATCGAGGTGTCTACAAGCATTCAAAAAAGTACTGGAGATAAAATGATGATCTTGCTGCCAGGTCAAACTTCATGGAGAAGTTGGGATCTTAGAGGATATGGAGATGTAAAGAGCAAAGCTCTACCCTTTACCAACCAGTGAAGAAGCTGAGAGGGAAATTCAGAGGGATACGGGAATGGAATAATGATATTGTGTCTCCCATTTTACTAAGAGATGGAACACAAATTTGCTTGATTGATCTGTTGTTGCTTTTATGTGTGGGTGCTTGCCTAGGTATTGACAGATGCGCACTTTGGGTTTGTGCTACCCAGAGTTTTCACTCAACCAAGGAAACAGGCTCCCTGGAGGCCATGGAAAGCCTAGAGGCACCAGGTGATGGATGGATGCAGCTGTGGAGACATCCTTTTGCTACTCTGGACTGCGTGGCTCAGGGAGAGTCACGTAGAATCAGTGAGCACTGGTTTGCCTCTTCAGTGAAACCTCAAATGCTTTTGTCTTACCAGGTGCTGTGTACTCTCATTCTGGAATACGCTTTTGCAAGTCATGCCACTTCACTAGTCTAGAAGGAAAATCACAGCCCATACGTGTAAAAGACCTCTTTGGCCAAGCATGATGGCTCATACTTGAAATCCCAGGTTTTTTGGTGGGTGAGGCAAGGGGATTGCCTAGCGTTCAAGGTCAGCCTGGGCTGTGGGTTAAATTCTAAGTGAATCTGGACTGTGGGATAGGACCCTGTTTCAAAATAACAACAAGAGACCACTCTGATGCCTTACCTGTGGTTTAAATGGAAAACTGAAAAGACAACAGACTGTAATAAAATAATGTGCATTTGAATATGTAAACTCTTGGTCAGTCTGTTCACTGTGTCTTCTGTTTTCAATGTGCTAGTGCTTTGAACAACTGGAGACCTACTGATCCTGGAGGGACTACCCTTTACTGAGGCAATCAATTTCTGGGCCTAGGAAACCAGTTGCTAAGGAGCCAAGAAAGCTTTTTGTATCCAAAGTACTCACACTTCCAACCATTTCTGGGTCACTGTGCATCTGGTCCCAACCAAACAAGACCAGGGACCATTCAGTTAGTGACAGTTCCATGCCCCAGAGCCTGTCGACAGTGTCCAAACTAGCAGACCCTGAACCTGTGCATCTTCCTTTCCTGTTTCTCCCCACAGAAACCATAGTGAAGGCTCTTGCCCCAAGTCTTCCCTCCCTCTATTTCATGAACTACCCCAGTGACATTGTGCCAACCCTCCTTCTGAACATTGCATCAACAAAGGCCCTTTTTAGTCAACCATGTGATCTGGCACCCCTGCTGTTTTTCTTGTATGTTTTTCCTTATTCACTTACTTATTTGTATTTGTATTTGTATTGTGTGTGTGTGTGTGTGTGTGTGTGTGTGTGTGTGTGTATGGAGGAGGTTGGAGGCTGACATCAGGTGTCCACTCAATTGCCTGCCATCTTATATCTTTGAAACAGGATCTCTTGCTGATTGGCCAGCAAAACTGAGGGATCCTCCAATCTCTGCCTTGCCAGTACTGGGATTAGAGGTGTGCCACCTCTGTACCTACTCCCTGTATCCCCAGCTTTTATGTGGGTTCTGGGAATTGAACTCAGGTTCTCGTGCTTGTGTGCAAGCACTTTACCCACTGAGCACTCTTCTCAGCTCTCAGAAATGGGTATTTGTTAGTTTTGGGGGGGGTTGTTTTTGTTTTTTTGTTTTTGTCATTTGTTTTTAGACAGGGTCTCACTATATAGCCTTGGCTGGCCTGGAGCTCACTATGTAGACCATAATAGTCTTGAATTCACAGAGACCTGCCTGGCTCTGTTTCTGGATTTTTGGGGTGTTAAAGCAGGCACATATACCCTTGGGCTCTAAGATATGTCTTTAAAAAGGCCAGAATTAAATCATAGGGCATAAAAGATGGTTGTTGAGCCCATTTATAGTCAATAACATAGGACTTAAGAGAATGCAGGTGACCAGGAGCCATTTTCCAGGGAGACTGCCATCACTACCCTAGGTTGTCAACTTGACTGTCTGGAACTAACTAAATTCTAAAACTGGCTGGGCACACTTGTGAGGAATTTTTGTTTAACTAAATCATCTGAAGTGGGACGATCCACTTCTTAATCCCGACCTTTGAGGTGGGACGATATGCCTTTAATCTAGATCGTTTTAGGTGGGAAGACCCACCTGTATCCTGAGCTACAGCTTCTGCTGGTGGCCTATATAAAGGACATGGAAGGAGGAAGCTTTGCTCTTTGCCCGCTTGCTCTCACCTTGCTAGCCCAGCATCCTTCACTGGCACTAGAGCCTACTTCTTCAGGAGACCTGCATAAACTGAAGACCAGCTGAGACACAGCCTTGTGAGAACTGAACAACTACCTTTTGTTCAGAGGCAGCCATTGTTGGACTAGCTGCACCTCAGCCTATAAACCATTTTAAATCATATATCTATATTTCCATAGACAATATGTATATATAATAAGTTCTATAAATTCTGTTCCTCTAGAGACCAGGACTGAAGAAGCAGAGAAATAGAGGGATAAAACTTAGTGTTCAGTAACAGAGCCCAGTGATTTACATAAGATAGGAAAAAGAGAAAAATCCTCAAGAGGCAAGATGCCAACATGAAATATAGATTGTAGAGGAAATTAGCAGGCAGGGTATTCTTGCAAATCAGCTAGACCTTGAATCAGTATAGTGTCAAAACAGTTCCTGGTTGTGACACGGATGTCACAGCAGCAGCCTCACTGATGCCAGAGTCCCATCACAGCTTGCCTTAGACAATGTCTTACAGAATGTGAGAAAGCCTTCAGAACCTGGGTCAGTCACTGCGTGTGCATGCCCTGTTGTGCTTGTCCTCCAGCCCTCGCTTTGACCAACACTTCCTCTGCAGAGTGTCAAAATGTCCATGCAAATAAAACACTAACCTTGATAATCTGATTCTGAATAGCTGAGATGCGCTGATGAGCTATCTTACCAGTGTTCTTCAAGGGGACTGCTATGGCTGTCCCTGAGGACCATTGCCATGTCTACAGGGACATGTTGAGACACAGAAGAAGCCAAAGTGTAAGGAGAGATGCCGACTGAGATTGGCTGGAGGTAGTGGTTTGGGTGAAAAGTATCCCCCATAGTTTGGGGTATTTAAATACTTAGTTCCTATTTGGTGATGCTGTTTGGGAGGTTGAGTGAGTACAGCCTTACAAAAGTCCAACCCTGGGGTGGGCTTTGAGATTAAAAGTCTCACACCATTAATAATTTGTCCCCTCTGTTTGCCGCTTGAAATTTAGGATGCGAGCTCTCTGTTTCCTGTTCCAGCCAACAGTTTCTCTGCTGCCGATGCTTATTGTTGTAATTTCCAACCATGATGGATTCTTTTTAAATTTTCGATGTATTTATTTTTATGGGTGTTTGGCCTGCATGCATGTCTATGCTCTGGGTGCATGCCTAGTGCTCATGGAGGCCAGAAGAGGTTGTTGGATCCTCTAGGACTAGAGTTATTGAGGATTGTGAACTGCCATGTGGGGGTTGGGACTCAAACCTGGGTCTTTCGAAAGAGCAGCAAGTGCACTTAATCACTGAGCCGTCTCTTCAGTACCCCCTTCCCTATGCTGGATTCATATCCCTTTGGAACTGTAAGCCTAAATAAACTCTTCTATAAGTGGCCTTGGTCCTGAAGTTTTATCACAGCAACAGAAAAATAAAACACTTACTTTTGAGAGTAAATTATAATTAACAAGCAAACAATTGAAACTATTTTCAGATTGTAATGGTACAGTATGCTGAATTTTGGACTGGAATAGGATTCTGTTTCAAAATAACAACACCAGACTACTCTAACACCTTACCTGTGATTTAAATGGGAAATACGTGAAAGTATATTATAACAAACAATCTATTTGACTATGTCTTCAGCCCTTCCCAGGGTTGGGAATTCCTAGCGATAGTAAAGTATCAGTGCCCAGGCTCTGACCTGGTCATCAGATTTGGGAGGGCACCAGGAGGATGAGAACATCTTTTAATTTTCTGACACTTGCCAACTGTGTAACTATGGTCTATTTGTTCTCTGTGCTAGTTCTGTGATCAGTAACTTTGAAATCCAATATCTGGTTATCTGGCAGTTATAAAGAAGAGGAAATGTCACACAAAGGGCTTCCTTAGTTCAGTGTCTGGTACTTAGTAAATAGTGTAATAAATGATTACTAATTTAGATAGTATCTGAGCTGTATATATTCAGACTTCCCACCAGAGGGTGCCAAACACTAGCCTGGGACATAAAAAGGTTTCCTAAACCACAGTTTGCAAAACACAAGCTTAAAAACCTAAAATGGTAAAGTGAGTGGAAGACTTTGCTGCCTTCCATTTCGAGCTGCTTCATCCTTTTCCTGCACCACAACAAGCAAACAAAATTCAACTTCAAGGCTGTTCATTTAAATTAAAGTAACTCTGGGGTGGGAGAGACAGCTTGGTGTTTCAGAGCATTCTGTTCCCAGAAGCTCACAACCACCTGTAACTCCAGCTCTAGGGTACCCTATGCCCACGTCTGTCCTTCATGGCCATGTGCACATGAAGAGATACACACATATGTGCAAAAAATACATCTTAAAATATTAAAATAACCCCTACAGGTGTGTAGTCAGCAAACATTTGTGCCCAGCAGGCAGTCAATACATGAACAATGGTACTCAGAGATGGAGGTCACTTCCCTTGACAATTGCCACAGTGAGATCTTCTAAACAATGCCAGTAGCCTCCGTGAAAAGCCTTCTGTTCTTGAAAGTTCTAACTGATTTTCGCATTTTAGAATTGCATTTAGCAGATACATAAGCTTTAATTTAGCACATTTCCTCGTGTGTTAATAGTTGTGGTCTCTCTGAAAATCTGCTGCCAGAATCACCAGTTGCTCAGAAGGTCCTACCCCATGAACTCAGAGGTACACGTTTTCTCTCTAGTCCATGTTTAGGAATACTTTACACTTGGGGTTTGCTCCCTCAGCAAACCAACTCTGTGTTTAAATAGTAGGTTAGAAGTAAGTTGTCATAACATACTGAAAGAAAAGTTGAAAAACAAAGCTTTGAAGAGATGGCTCAGTGGCGAAGAAAAGTTGCTGCTTATCTCCATTCACAGATGTTGGGATCATATGTTTAAAAAGGTCTAACGGTCCAAGAACGGCAATAACAGACAGGGCGTTAGAACCAATAAGTCACTGAAGTTACAAGAACAACACCCCAAACTTGAGATTACTGCACTGAATGACATACAGAGGAAATAAAACAAGCATAATTCATGACAATAGCAAAAAACTAAAGAGAAAAGTTAACCAAGGAGACACAAACTTGTTCCCTGAAAAACCATGAAGTATTGTTGGGGGTAAGGTAGTAAAAAAGTTGCAAACGGGTAGAGCAATGGCTGTTTTCATGGGGCTGAAGTCTATTGTTAAGATGTCAAGACTACTCATAGCATTATAAAGATCAAATTCGATCTCTACGAAAACTCTAGTAATGTGTGTATGTGTGTTTCAGAAATAGAAAGACCTGCCACAAAGCCATAGAGAATCTCAGGAACCCAAGTAAGCAAAACCATCTTGTAACTAAGTTAAGGAGCTCTCTTTTCCTGCAATCAACAGTTGCTGTAAAGCCAGTTAACAAAGCAACACGGTGTTGGCTTGGATACAAAAGAGGCCAGGGAGCCAGAAAAGAACATCTGTGTATGGGTCAGTGATTTCCCAAATGTCCCAAGACACTCAGGGTCGGGAGGAGACACCTCTCGGGGGGGAGACACCTCTTCAGCCAGTGGTGGTGGGGGAATTGAGTATCCATGTGTGGAAAATGAAGCTGGACTCTTCCATACACAAAATTTACTTCAGGATGGATCAAGGACCTAAATATATTATCTACGACTATAAAAATCTTATGAGAAAATGACATGCACATGGCATAGACAAGATTCCTTAATTATCACACAAAAGCCAGTCAACAAATGAGCAGACAGATACAAAGTTAGATGGCATAAAAACGCAAAGCCGATGTACGCCACAGAAGAAACCAACAGAGCACAGTAGCAACCCACAGGGAGAAAATATATCCAAATTGTATGTCTTACGACGGGTAAATACCCAGGACACATACCTAACTGCTACCTGATGATATTCATCATACAAGGTCAGGCGGCAAACATTTGTAATCTTAGCACCTCAGAGCCCGAGGCAGAGGATTACAAGTTTGGAACAGTCTGGGTCACATAGTGAAACCCTGTGAGGTGTTTTGAAACAGTTTGGCTGCCATGGTTTCATATGTTTCAATGCTTGGCCATAGGGAATTGCACTATTGGGAGGTGTAGCCTTATTGAGTAGGCGTGGCTTTGTTGGTGGAAGTGTGTAACTGTTTAGGAGGTCTCCCCTGCTTCAGTTTCACCCTGAGTAAGTCAGTTCCTTCTCCAGGCTGCCTTTGGAACCCAGTCTCCTTCTGCTGCCTGCAGACGAAGATTTAGAACTCTCAGCTTCTCCAGCACCACATCTGCTGGCCCTCTCCCATGCTTCCTGTCGTGAATGGTAATGGATTGAACCTCTGAAACTGTAGGCTGGCCTCAGTTAAATGCTTTCCTTTAGGACAGTTGCTGTGGTCACGGTGTCTCTTCAGAGCAATGGAACCCCAAGACACCCTGTTTCCTTTTATTTTTGCATTGTTTTGTTTGAGACAGCATCTCACTGTTTAACTGTCTGGCCAGGAATTAGATTTGTACCCAGGCTGGCCTTGAACTCACAGAGATCCCCCTGTCTCTGCTTCTGGAGTTCTGGAACTTATGGAATGGGTCACCACATATAACAACACTGAAGACAAACCAAAGCAAACAAGGACTGAGCATGTAGTTCAGTTGGTAAAGTGCTTGCTTAGCTTTCTCAAGGCCCTGGGTTTAATCTCTAGCACTATATCATGCAGGGCATGGTGGCAGCACAAGCCTGCAATCCCAGCACAGGGGACTCAGAGGCAGGAGCTCAGGTTCAGGGATGTTCTTGGCTACACAAGCCAGCCTAGGCTACTATAGTACCCAAAGGCTGGCCTTGTCTCACAAACCAAGAACTAGTGAAGTGTTTGCTTCCACATATAAAACCATGGGTTAGAACTCTAGAAACAGCAACACCGCACACACACACACACACACACACACACACACACACACACACACACACACACACACACACAGAGAGAGAGAGAGAGTTAAGATGCACAGAAATATATAATCCTCATACTAAGATTTTCAAGTCTTTTCATTTGAGATTCTCCTTGTCCAAGGAGAACATTTTAGACATTTTAGTGTATAGAAGACTTAGTTCTTTAAGTATTTAAATATCAATACAGAGGCTGAGAGTATAGCTGGGTCATGCTTAACATGCACAGGCTCTGGGTTTGTCCCACCACCACTACCACGACACAAATTAAACTCCCCAGACAGACACCATCCTATTACAATTCACAATTTGGCTCATTCAGACAAATTTCCTGTTTTCTTTCTCTCAGCTGGGGAGTTTCTCAGAAGGCTGTGCGGACCACTTAGCACACTCTGCTTTCGCGTATATCTCTTAAATCCCTTCTGTGTTCGTGGTGTCTTTGGGATTCTTTGTCTTATTCATTAATGTCCTTTGTAACTTCTAGAAACCATCAAATCAGAAGCTGTACTGACTGAATTTGAAAGGCTCTCCGGCTGTGTTTGCTAATTCCCTGGGGAGACTACATCGCCTGTCTGTTCTCGCTGCCTTTCTGGATCATTGCCTCAGTTCTGCCAGGGCTGTAATTAGTTTCCTCCACATCTGCTGTTACACGGGTTGGCTTGTGGTTGGAGGTTTCACAAATTAACACAAACTTTTTTTTTTAAGTTGAAGGGTTCTTAATTAGTTTAAAAATAGCTCTCAACTCTGCTCATGAGCAGCGGTTTATGGGTTGTACGAAGTGTTCTTGTACTAAGGGTGCGCTTCAGATGAGAACATGAGGTTGCCAAGAGGCCATCTTTGGAATAGCAACTTGAGAAAGGGCATGGTTGGGTCCAAGACTTTTTCTGTCTCTATTGCTAGCTGGATGGGGGATGCGGGTTTCCATCCCCACAGTTTGGGATCGGGGTAGGAGTGGTGAAGTGGGGGTGGGGTCAAAGCAAAAGTTTCACATCCGACTTAAAGCGATCACAGGACACAGTCGTTTTTGCATCTTCAGATTCAAGAGCCTTCAAAAATGTACCATTTTGATCATATCAAATGTGCTCAGGGAGGTCACAGCAACTTTGTGTGACCTACACACTAGTCCCACATTATTAAAACCCAGCTGTTTTAAACATCATTAGAATGAAACACGGATGTATAAAAGTCATGAGTTTCTTTGGTGAAATTGTTTCCATTGGGCCGGAACAGGAGCTGGAATGCAGCTCAGTTGGGGGAGTGTTTGCTGAGCATCTACAAAGACCTGGGTTTGACCTCCAGAACCTGGGTGTGGTGGCATTACAGTAACACTGGCATAGAAGGGTTAAGAAATGACCCTGTCCCTTCTATTAAGTAGTTTGTGAAGAACTGGCATTAATTCTTTCTAAAACTGTTATAATTGAACAAAATCTATCTGGCCCTAAACTTTTTTAAAAATTGTATGTATATAAGTACACTGTAGCTGTCTTCAGACACACCAGAAGAGGGAATCAGATCCCATTACAGATGGTTGTGAGCCACCATGTGGTTGCTGGGAATTGAACTCAGGACCTCTGGAAGAGCAGTCAGTGCTCTCAGCCGCTGAGCCATCTCTCCAGCCCCTAGCCCTAAACTCTTAAAGAGAAAAATTACTTAGGGGGCTGAAGAGATGCCTCTGCAGTTAAGAGCACTGACTGCTCTTCCAGGGGTCCTGAGCTCAATTCCCAGCAACCACATGGTGGCTCACAACTGTCTGCATCTCCAGTTCCAGGGAATCTGACACCCTCAAACACCAATGCACATAAAATAAAAATAATTAAAACATTTTAAATTACTAATTTAAACTCATGTTGCAAGTTTCTCTGGACTGACTATTCTGTCTTGGGTCATTTTCTGTAATTTATGTCTTTCTGGGAATTCTTTCCATCTAACTTGCTTAATCTACCAGTAGAGAGCTATTCTGAGCATTCCTTTTCAGTCCATTTTGCTTCTCTGAGGTCAGTAACAATGTTCTTATTTATTAGTTGGATTTAATATTTTTTTGAGACAGGATCTCACTTTGTAGCTCTGGCTGGCCCAAAAATCTCTATGTAGACCAGAGTGGCCTAGAGCTCATAGAGATCCTCCTGCCTCTGCATCCTGAGTGATAGGATTAACACCGTGTGTCACCATGCCCAGCTTTGTTCATGTTTCAGAGAACAAAATTTGGTTTCACTAAAAAAGTACAATTGGGGTTAACAGGGTTTAAGATCAGTGGTCAGGTGGCTTCAGCCCTCAAGCACAAGAGCCCTAGATTGGGTCCCCATGCTCCAAAAAAAAAAAAAAAAAAGAAAAAAAAAGAAAAAAAAAAAAAAAAAAAAAGGTACAAATTGGCGATGGGGAAAGTTAACAGGGTCTTCCAGTTACCTCAGTGCTGGCATCAGCCCTCAACACAGGAGCTTGAATACCTCATGCCCAAACCATAACACTCTTCTTGATAGTCACGTTTCATAGGAATGGCCTTCAAGTCCTTGAGAAAGACTCTTCTGAATTGAGGCACACATATCAGAGATAGAGGACGGCTTACCAACTGCAAGCCAATTTAAAACACTGTAAGGAGGCCAAGAATCAGCTGTTGGTTAAGCTGGAGGATAATTAGCTTTAGGTGGGCTTAGGGTATAGAACAAGACCCTGTTAAGGAGAGAGAGAGAGAGAGAGAGAGAGAGAGAGAGAGACAGAGACAGAGACAGAGACAGAGACAGAGACAGACAGAGAGACAGAGACAGACAGAGACAGAGAGACAGAGAGAGGAGTGGCTGGAGAGATTACTAAGAGGACCTGAGTTCAGGTCCTGTGACCCATGTTGGGTGGCTCACAGACACCTGCAACTCCAGTTCTAGGTGATTCATCACTTCAGCTCCACGGGCAACCACACTAACATGCAAATGCACATAGACATAATTTTTAAAATATTAAAGATATTTTAAAAAGAAAAGTAAAAGAGTCCCCCCTAACAACCATGAGTGTTTCCCATAGAGGGACTGACTGAACATTCACAGAAACCCACAGAGCAAGGCCGTTTCCTCCCCGATGTCTGTGTGTACAGGAGGAATTGCCTTCTGGGGAATGAGATGTTAGAGTGAGAGGGCAGGGCTGAGTCCTTTGGGTACACATGGAAGGTGATTGGGTGGTATTTGTAGACGAGTTGTTTCTTCCCCTATTCTTCAACAACTGCTACAGGAAACAAATATTCAGTGACTCATTTGGAGAACAGGCAGGAAAACATTGATAGGGATCTGGCGACAAGAAGTTGGCCCACTTGTGGTAAGGGGAGAGAGATGGGGCTCAGGTTCAAATACAGTCTGATTGCAAATTTATAGCCAAAGAAAGGGGGAGGAGTCAAAGGGTAGGAAAGAAAAGAGAACATTACCTGTAATAGGATTGTAGCAGAACCAACCAATACAATGCTTGCTTAATAAAGGCAGTGCTGCCACAGAATGGTAGAGGGTGGGAACCCAATCAGCTCTCAAGAGCAGTCAGATGCCCATGGTAGGTGGAAGATTTATACTAAACTGACTTAGCTGATATCTTAGCTAAGGTTTCTATTACTGTGATAAAGCATCACGACAAGAAGCAACTTGAGAAGAAAAGGACTTGTTTCCCATTACAGGTTACAAGTTTATCACCCAGGGAAGCCAAGGCAGGAACCGGGAGGCAGGAACTGGAGAAGCAGAAGCTATGGAAGAACACTGCTTACTGACTTGCTTCCCATGGTTTGCTCATGTTTTCTTATAGCGCCTAGGACCAACCTGCCCAGGTGTGGCACCACCCACACTGATTATTGCCAAATCCAACCACCCTCAAAAGGCTAGACGGTAGTACCTTCCTGGGTCAAGGCCCCATCAAAATGGAACTGTCAGCACACTCCAGACTACAAGTGAAGCAGAGCCCTGCTGTTCAGGATCGTTACTGAATGACTCACCAACAAATACCCACATTTACATCAACACCTCGCTCTCACTGTGTAACACAGGCTGACCTTGAACTCACAGCCTCCTGAGCGCTGGTGTGCTGAGTGTGCTGTTATTCCTGGCTGCACGCTAAGTTTGATACGTCTATTTCCTTCAGATTTTTAAACTGTAAATTTTAGAAAATTTTCATACCACACATAAGAGTTTTGAGAGCAGTGCAATAAACATTTAAAACCCTTTATTGGACTAAACAATTGCCAATAATTTATGTTTGTCCACTCCTTTACCATACATTGCCTATACATACATGCATACGTATAAATACTTGCAAATACATTTTAAGAAACATCTATAAGTAAAACATAGACCCTGAGATAGTTCATCTTTAACTGATTGAGCATAAACCTCTGGGAAAAGGGACAGTATTTTCTGTAATTTGTAACATTATATCCAATCTGAGAAAAATCAAGATTAGCTCAGTAATATGTGGTATGCAATCTATAATCATACTTTCCAAAACGTCTCCCCTAGCTATCTTCTATCAGCTAATGTATCTACATCTGTCTGACTGTCTGTCTGTCTGTCCATCTACCCATCCATCCATCCATCCATCCATCCATCCATCCATCCGTCTACCTATCAGGTCTTATGTGGCCCACACTGGCTTTCAGCTGCTCCTCCTGCCTCTACATTTCAGGTACTAGGACTGCAGGCATGTACTGTGTCTTAGAGTTTCTATTGATGTGATAAAGCACCATGACCAGCAACAGCTTAGGGAGGAAAGGGTTTATTGTGCTTACACTTTTGTTACAGTCCATCACTGAAGTTAGTCAATGCAGAGACTCAAGGCAGGAACTGAAGCAGAAGCCATGGAGGAGTGTTGTTACCCATCTTGCTCTTCCTGGTTTGCTCAATTTGCTTTCTTATATACCATAGGCCCGCCCACGCAGAGGCACTGCCTACAGGGGGCTGTTCCCTTCCACATCAATCATCAATCATGAAAATGCCCTATAGGCTTGCCTACAGGCCAGACTTATGAGGGCATTACTCTCAATTGAAGTTCCCTCTTCTCAGATGACTCTAGCTAGTGTTCCAGTGGCTGTTAAAAAAAAAAAAAAAAGCCAAACAAACGGAGAGATAGAGTTTTAAATTAGCTCAAAACTCAGCAACAGGATCTGACGCAGGAAGACAGATTGTTAAAAATGCAGGAGGACTGGTACAGACTCACGGACCCTCCACTTGTCACTGGATGTGAGTAAATGAGTAACAGGTTCTGTTTTGCCCCTGCGATGTTTGTTCAAGCCCCCATTGTGCCCTACAGATAATGTTCCAGCCATTGTGTCCT
Source organism: Rattus rattus (assembly GCF_011064425.1). NCBI lineage: Eukaryota > Metazoa > Chordata > Mammalia > Rodentia > Muridae > Rattus > Rattus rattus. The sequence continues at coordinate 60,838,033 of NC_046165.1, forward strand.
GCAGATAGTATTCCAGGAAACCGGCCGAAGCCTAACCAGATGTGTTTCAGATGCAGATGCCTCATCAACTCTGACAAACATTTACCCTAAAGGACAGGAATCAAGATCTGTTCTCAGGAGAAAGCTTGATTCCCCTGATTTAAACCCTAGAATCTTAAGAACAATCCTGTGACTTTGAGAGTTTCCCCTTGTGACATTTTTGGTATTTCCTTTTGACATCCCCTCATCTCCTGGGGCTTATGACTTCTTCCTTTAAAAAGCCCTTCTCCCAGCCACTCGGGGTCGACACCTCTGTCTCCTGCATGGGATACGTGTTGGCCCAGAGATCTCTGTAACAAACCTCGCTCTTGTGTATTACATCCAGATGGTCTCTCCTGTGTCTGGGGTCCACAACTTCCCGAGACTTGAGTAAGGGTCTCTCTTCAGGGATCCAGATCTTTTTGTAGCACTTCAAATCAAGTTATATGTATTTAACTCATTTACCTTTAGTTGCTGTCTTTGTATGTTTCCCATTAGCCTGGAACACTTAGCCTCAAGAAATCCTCCTGCCTCAGCTTCCCAAGTTCTGGTACTATAGATGTCAACCATAGCAAAGGTATATGCATTTTGCTTTTACTTTTTTCCCCTCAATATTGACTTTTCAGAAGAGTCTAAGCTGATTTGTTGGAGAATACCTCACTTTGCGGATGTACCCAGTGGAGTTTTCATGCTTAGATTCTAGTTCATCACTACCAGGTGAAAAGTATTTGCCTCTAGAAGGTCTGGGTATTGTCCTGTTGTCTCTTAGCTGTATAATTGTGTCGGAGTTTCTATACCTGCCCCAGCTCTGAATAAAGACATGGAGACCTATATTCATTTATGAATGCCTAAGCCTTAGAGCTAAGCTTCTTCCCAACTACTTTGCATACCTTAATTGACCCTTTTATGCTAATTTAAGCTTCACCACCGGCTTGTAGGATACCTCTCATTCAGTCTGGGCCTGCTTCCCCAACCCCTCTCCCTGGAGAATCCTTCCACACCTTACTCTTTTTTTTTTCGGAGCTGAGGACTGAACCCAGGGCCTTGCGCTTGGTAGGCAAGCTCTCTACCACTGAACTAAATCCCCAACCCCCCACACTTACCAAGAGTTCCTTTCTCTTCCCGGAAGTCCTGCCTTCTACTTCCTGCCTTTGCTATAGACCATCAGATTTTTAATAAACCAATTGGAAGTTGAGAGACAGAGTGTTTACAAAATATGATGTAGCCATATGGATAGCAATACCAAGGTCAGGTCTGCAGTCAATTCTCTGCCAGCACACAAATCGCATTTGATTAACACAAGGACAATCTGTACACAATGTACGACAGCATTCTCCCAGCATGGCCATGGAGAGAATCATCGGATATATCCCTTTGAAGTTTTCTTTCCATTTATGGTATCATAGTCACTCATGAGAGATGTTATTTATAGAACCATCAGGAAAAAAAAGAAGAGGACAGGTTAAGGAGAGGATGGTGAATCGGGGAAAAGCAAGCAAAGGAGAGTTGGCTGCAAGGGGTGTTGCATATGGTGAGCCTCACTTAAACAGTGTGTGGGGAGGAGGTAGGTGGAGTAAGGAAGCAGGTGCCAGAGAACAGACCAATGTGGCTTCACTAAGGATTGGACATTGGCCCTGATTCGAGTTCAGTGAAAAGTATGGGACCCCAGCACTAATCAGGAAATTAGCATTGTTGACATTCCCACCTTGCCAATTTTCTTACTTTTAAATTAGGCTTTTATTTTAGATGCATCTCCTTATTTTAATTATATCCAATTACATGTAATTACACATTCTTAGCTCATTGCATTATGGTCACGAGCAGAAAAAGCACTTTGCTTCTCATGCCTCCCTCACTCTTCTATTTAAATGCCAGTGTGTCTGAGGAGGGGACATTCATCCACACATTACACTTCCCACTTGTAACAGGGTCCTGTGGTGCATGTTCCTAGTCATTGCTCCTGTGGACATATCGTATGTGGTAGCATGAAATTGGGTGGGCTTTTGTGACTGTATAAAGCAGGGGAGGGAAATTGTGTGGCATCTGAGTTATTTCGTGAAAGGTGTGGGTGTCCAGTTTGCTCTAGGAAATGCTCACTTTTAATGCAGACTGACGGGGATATGGACCAGCTCTCAAGGAGAACACTGGGAAGGCAGGAGCAGCAGGAAAGAAGGGGAGAGGAGAGGAGGGGAGAAAAGGGGAAGTAAGACGAGAAGAAAGGAGAGAAAAGAGAATGGAAGAAGGGGATGAGAAATAAGAAAAGAAGGGAAGTCCCAGGTCAGTCTGTCAGCCCCATCAGCTTCATCCACTAACTGATGAATAATGCAGTTTAAGCAATGATGTCTGTGGTGCTATGTCCACATTGACTATGGCTCTGGAGTCCACACTGGCCTTGACTTCCGAAACTGACCTACCTCAGCCTCCTTAGTCTTGAGATTAAAGATTTGCCACCACACTCACCTTAGAATGATTGTCATCCAGTATCACCAGTGACCCCATGTTGCCACTTTATTCTCAGGTGCCAGAATTCTGTTGTATTTGGTCCCCCAAACTAAGTGGTTTAGTGGCTGAGACATAGGAACCAGATATAGGAATATGACTGTGAGAGTGTGACACATGAAACACACACCCATCTGACCTTTCATTGCTTTCCTAGGCTTAGTTAGGCCAGGTTCTCTCCTTCCAATATGCACATTCCTGGTTTTGTAGTGGAATTTTAATCCAGCAACATGGCTGCTCTGGCAAGGGATCACATCCAAAGATATGCAGACATGCCACACATCTTTAATTCCCCTGTCAAGAATACGGACCCATCTTTAAGTCTTTAATCCCAAACAATGACATCTAACTGGGAGGGGCAGACAAATGGCAAATAAGAGAAAGATTTGACAGAATGAGTCAGAGATAGGATACACCCTACTCTCTTGAGAACAGACAGGAAAGAGGCTACTTAAGAGCAGTGAGAGGGAGAGGAGTTTAGTTCAGTGCAGTCCAGTTGAGTGCAGTTGAGCTCAGTGCAGAGCAGAGCAGAGCAAGAGCAGTTGAGTTTAGAGCAGTTCAGATTGTGGAGTTCAGAGGCAGTCTTTCCAAGAAGAGCAATTCAGTCAGAAGCTGAGAGAAACCAATTTAAATCAGTCAGCTTGGAGAGGAGTTTGAGCCAGAAAAACTGAGTTGAATCAGCCAACCAGAGTTCAGAAAGAACTAGAAAGAATGATCTTATTCAGTAGTAAGTCTTAGAGGCTGAAACATTCTAGGTCTAGGTTAGTAGATAGAGACTGAAAGCAGAAGCCTTCATGGTCCCAGCTTGAAGAAGATTAGACTGTACAGAGGCTAGAAGCTTCCAGGCTTAGGCCTAGGAATAGTTAGTAACACTCTGGGCTCAGTCAAGCCATGCATCTATAAAGCTTGGGTACACAGCTCTCATCACATCCCTTCATCTGAGAAAATAAAGTGACATTTACATTTTCAAGGTCTCAACTGATAAAGGCTGTGCAAAACTAAATCTAAATAACATCACTGGGATACTAAGGGCTTGCTCTTAGTTTCAGATGCTCTGGGTACCACACTGCTGTGATTGGCCTTTGGAAAGACAGCATATCCTCTAAGCTTTATTAGCTGGAAACAATGCCCACTTTCTTCAGGCCAATGAGAGTCATGTGTTGAGAGTACATTTGAATACATGTGCAAGCTGCAAGCCAGGAAGTGACTGAAGGAACTTATCAGAGTCACTGTCACTCATTTTCTCCAGCTTTGTCACCAGTGAACGGGACTAGAGCAACACTATGCTCTCCTCCATCCTTGAAGCACTACTAAAAATGTCCGCAAGGATATCTAAAATCAGAGAGGAGAGGGCAGGGTGGGCCAAGGTAAGTGACTATAGGAATTCTACTCAACAACTCCATCTTGACTGATTGCTAGATAGAGACACTAAGCAAGGTACTGGGCATACTGTAATCCAGAAATTGTTCTTGCCCTCTGAGAATTTACTGCCCCGTGGGAAGCTATGTGCATATGACAGTTCTTTTCCCATGAGGTTTGGTAAGGTGGCAAAGTCAGAGAGTAGTTAGAGGGAGCCCAGACCCTGTAAAGTGGCAGTGGAGCATGCAAATCATTGAATCTTCACTTGATAATTTGTTTCTGGATTTGGACAAGCTGTTGGGAAAGTGATTAGCTACTAAATAACAGTTTCCTGTTGAAACAGTGAGGTTTAGTCCTGTGGCTACTAGCGCTGTCACAAAGAAATGTACCAGAGCTGGTGATCTAAACAACAGAAATTAATTTTCTCACAATTTTAGAGGCTAGAAGTCCAAGGTTGGGAACCCACATGATCTTTGAGATCTCCCTTTAGCGTGCAGATGGTCACTTGCTTCTTGTCTTCACACAGTGTTCCTGTCCCTTTTCTTATTAGCTGCTGTGCTGACTCATGCTCTGTCAACTTGACACAAGCCACAGTCATTAGAGAGGAGGGAGCCTGTCTTAGTTTAGGTTTTGTTGCTGTGAAGAGACACCATGACCACAACAACTTTTATAAAGGAAAACATTTAATTGGGGTTTGAAGTGGAAACTTCTGGTTTCTTTGGAAAGTCAGTTATGTCAAACGATGTTTTGCTGGTGCACACAGATGAAAGGATGTTTTGCTAAAACAGACATGTGAAGGAAGGTTTCACTGAAGCAGACACAGGTGAAAGGATATTTTGCTAAAGCAAACACGTGAAAGGACACATGATGTTAAGTGGGAATATAAATATAACCCAACAGATGGTGGCTGATGCTGGATGGTATTGGTATACCTTGCCATTCCTTACTTGTCATGGCTTCATATTAAAAAAAATGCACAAAAAAAACTTCTGGTGGTGTCCTGGTGGTTTCTTGCCACTTCCTTGGACTAGGTCCGATTGGCAGAGTAAAGTGGAAGTTTCTTGAAATGTCAGCTGACACAGACTCATGCGGGGTTTTGCTAAGACAGCCTTCCATGGTGTTTTGCTGAGGTAAGACCTGTGGGAGGACATGCGATGTTTGGAAGGAGTATAAATAGGACTCAGTGGACAGTGAGGGTGGGCTTACATAACTAGCTTTACAACACTTCGTTGAGAGAGACACAGCAGAGAGCTTTTCCCAGCATCTCTGATGGTCCTGGTCACTCCTGCTGGCTTGTGCCAATTTGGTGGAGGCTTGGCTGTTTCTGCTCAGTCATGCCACCAATGCTGACTTGCATTTACTCTCCTGGCACTACTGAAATGCACTGTTGGTATCCTGACAATTAGAGCCGAAATTGCCCCAAGGAACTAAACAGCATACAGCAGAGCCTTGTGGCTTCTTCAACCTGCAATTGCTGATTTATGAATGGTGTTTGTGAGTGAATTGAACTGCTGAACTGAACTCTGGGTATCCTGACAATGCTGATTGGATTTGCTCCAAAGAACTATTTTTAAACAGGTCCATTTCCCCCATATCCTAATAACCATTTTTTCCCATTATGTCCGATTGATCATGGGCTAGAAGGGAGGTGGAACATTTAAGAACCTTTATTAAATATCTCTTTCTCTCAGGTTTGAAGATGGGTTGGAGCCTCCACAGTATGGCATGATAAACAGTACAAAGGCCCACTTGGGCACAGTTTGAAGGCCAATCCGTTTGGGGTCCTCTCATTATGCTGGAAAAAGAGGGGTTGAAGCCAAACAGCCAAATTCTGCCATCCGGAGTATACTCATTAAACGGCAAGAAGATCACGGTGTTCATGAATGAAGAAGGAACTCATTGAGAAAATGCAAGTTCTGGTTGCTGGATTTGTGCCCATGCATATTCCTGGGCATTTAAGGTGGTTAAAAGCCACCTCTTTTGGCTCTGTACAAAGGCAAGAAGGAAAGACCAAGATCACTTTTGAAAATGGAAACAGAATAACATATCCAGAAAAAAAAAGAACCTTTATTAAATGTAGTTTTTGAAAAGTTGGAGTCTATGTGACTGGCAAGTTTCATTCAAACACAGAAATCATGGTATACAGGAAGACATGGTGATTCAAGACCATCACAACAGCAGGGAGACTGATGTAAACTGGGCATTCCTCAAAAGACCTCCAGGTCACACCTCTAACAAGGGCATTTTTTTTTTCTTTTTCCACTTTTTTCTGGAGCATTCAAACACATACCCTATGGGGCATTCCTATTCAAACCATCACAAGCATCAACTGAGAAAATACTTCCATAAGATCAGGTCAGCCTGTAGGGCATTTTCTTAATTAGGGGTTGATTAATTACAGCTCATGTAGGTGGGTCCACCCCTGGGCTAATATTCCTGGGTTCTATAAGAAATCAGGCTGAGCAAACCATGGGGAGCAAATCAGTAAGCAGCATCCCCCCATGGCCTCTGCATCATTCCTGCCTCCCAAGTTCCTGCCCTGTTTGAGTTTCTGCCCTCACTGCTTTTGATGATTGTGTGTAAACTTAACACAAGCTGGAGTTATCACAGAGAAAGGAGCCTCCCTTGAGGAAATGCCTCCATGAGATCTAGCTGTAAGGCATTTTCTCAATTAGTGATCAAAGATGGGAGGGCCCATTGTGGGTGATGCCATCCCTGGGCTGGTGGTCTTGGGTTCTATAAGAAAGCAAGCTGAGTAAGCCAGGGGAAGCAAGCCAGTGAGAAACATCCCTCTATGGCCTCTGCATCAGCTCCTGCTTCCTGACCTGCTTGAGTTCCCGTCCTGACTTCCTTCGGTGATGCACAGCCATGTGGCAGTGTAAGCTGAATAAACCCTTTCCTCCCCAACTTGCTTCTTGGTCATGGTGTTTGTGCAGGAACAGAAACCCTGACTAAGACAATGATGAACTTTTATATGCAACTGAATGAAATAAACCCTTTCACCCCCAAGTTTCTTTTGATCATGGTGTTTTATCCCAGCAATGGTAACCCTAACTATGACAAGTGTCATGAGTGCAGTGTGCCAGAAACATAGACAAACACATTTGTGTCATTCCACAGTGTCAGAATTTATTAAATGACAACATATTCGTTCAACATGTCATTCAGATGACAGCAATTAGACATATAATCCCACTTACTTTGGTAACCTGGGCAAGGTAAATGCAGTTTTTATTCCAGTCTTAGTTACTAATGTTAGCTCTTGTATCAACTAGCACAAGGCAAATCTATTTATCTATTTATATATCTACATGAATATATGGTTTAAAGAATGAATACAAGTTGAAGAGACTGCAGCAATGTCCAAGAATTTCGGAAGAGGGCTGAGAGAGTCTTTATAAGACAATGAATAGGAGCAGTGTCCGTTTTTGCTGCCGCAGCCAAAGTTTGACATTGAAGCTGTAGGGTTCAGTTAAAACCTAAAAAGCCAAAGTGGGTGAAGAGCCACAAACAGCATGTCAGGTCAGGTCAGGTCAGGTCCAGATGGGTAACCATGTGGAAATGCAGGCAGTGGAGTAGACCACGCCAACAGCAGAGGATCTAGTAGAGCCAAAGCTCCAGAGACAGTCATGGAGTCCACTGCTTGCTGGTCTTTGACCCACACCAGGTATCTGATGACAGGGTGGTGCAGGGCCATTATATCACTTTATGGGGTCCAGATGAAGGAGTTGTGTTCTCTCCTTGGTTTGGTGTATCTGAGAATTCTTGGTCCTGTGGTATAATTTAATACTCTCATGTGTCCATACAGTCCCAACTCATTCCCAATCAACTTATAGCATGTCTCCCTTTTGATTTCCAGGAACAAGCCACTTGTCAATCTGTGCTGATGAGTGGAACCCTTCTGGCAGAGGAGCAGTTACTGGTCCTCCCCGGGAGCTGCAGTCATCCTTTGCCCTCAAAATGGAGTCAAAAGTGGCTTGTAAAGTGAAGACCCCTAGGGCAAGGCACAGTGTGAAAAACTCCAATGTGGGGAACAGGGGATAACCTGATCTCAACATAGGACAAGAGTATCTTTTAATTGCTTACCTTTTAAAGATCTTTATCTCCATATGCAGTCATATTTAGATGTATAGAAATTAGGGCAGCAGTATATGAATTGGGGAATATAAAATTCAGCCCTTAACACCAGCCTTGTGAGGTAGCAATACATGTAAAACATTCAGCATGTTCAATAATGCAGAGTGCTATTGTCACATGCTGCTGTAGAGTTCACACCATATGGCACCCTTAGTCACAGGGAAAATTGGGAGACAGTGATGTCTGATGTAGACTCTGAAGGATGTCAGGCACTAAGAGGTCAAGAGGACAAGATAGAGGTTAATGAAGAATTTCAGTGTTTAAAAGCATTTTCTGTTCTTTCAGAGAACCCTACACTGTTATTCCACTTCCAGGAGAATCAGTGCCTTCTTCTGAATTCCACAGTCACTGCACACACATGGCACACATACATGTATGCAGGTAAAACACACATACACATAGAAACTGAATAAATAGGTTTTTTTTAAAGAAGACAAAATGTTGGGAGAAACTTAAGCTGATAGGTATGAAAAAACAAAGGTCAGTAGAAATGAGGTCTTCTCCCCCACACACCCCACATCCCACCCCAGATGGTTTTTCTGTGTAGCCCTGGTTGTCCTAGAACTCGTTCGATAGAGTGTGTGCTGCCACCACCTGGCGAGAATAAGGACTTCTTGAAAGGGACTGAGCAGGAGAGAGGAGCTACGATATGCTGATGGATGCCTAAGGAGCTGTCAAGAAAGGACTTGGGTTAAATACAGGGAAAGATTAATAATGAAGCTCTGCAGGACCAAAATGGATCCTCTGCTGAATTCTACCAGAGCTTAAAGAGACAACATTAATGCTTCTCAAACTGTCCCATGGAATAGAAAAGTAAGGAACAGTATCAGACTCATTTTACAAATCCAGTATTGCCTTGCTATCAAAACCAAAGACATACACATAAAGAAAATTACTGACTAATCTCTCAGATGAACATGGATGCAAAAATTCTCAATAAAAGACTAGCTAGCTTAATTCAACCTCATATAGAAGAAATCATCATGATCAAGTTGGTTTCATTCCAGGTATTAAGGGTGGTGCAAATTAATATATGAAACAAATCACATAAATGGATCCAAGGACAGAAACCAATAATGATAGTAACAGCTATAGAAAAGACCTCTGAGAGGCCTGCCTCTCTTCATGATAGTAACTAGGGAAATTAGGAATAGAAGAAACATATTTCAACAAATTAAAAGCTATATAGTGAATATACTGTAACTCAAAGCATTTCCCCTTAAAGAAAAAAATGAACCTAAGGTGTCTATCTTCTTCATTCTTACTCAGTATAGTGATTGAAGTCTTAGATAGAGAAATGAGACAAGAGAAACCAGTGGAAACCAGTGGGATATCAGTAGGAAAGGAGCTAGTGAAATTATCTTTATTTACAGATTATGTGATCCTATATGTAAGAAACTCTAGAGATCTCACCAGAAAGCGCTTAGAACTGATATATGATTTCAGCAAAAGAGCAGCACCAATGTCAAAGTACAAATATCAGTTGCCTTCCTATATGTCTGTAGTGAACATGCCAAGCAATGCACCAGGAGAGCAATCTCATGCACAACAGCTTCAGAAAAATAAATATAACCAAAGAAATGAAAGTCTCTTAAAAGTTTGGAAGCATTGGAGAATCCAAAGAGGACCCTAGAATATGGAAGAATCTCCCACGTGTGTGTGTATCCACCTGAGGAAAAATTAATTCATATTTCTGTTCCTCACTCTGCACAGAAGTAATTTTAAAACAGAACAAAGACCTGGATGCGAGATCTAAAACTTTTTAAATGCTAGAGGAAAACGTGGGGGAAATTTAAAGATATAGGTGTAGCAGATCTTATTGGAATGGACATTAATAACAAAGGAAGTAATCTGAATGATTGGTGAATGGAATTGTGTGAATCTAAAAAGTTTTGTCACAGTGAAGGAAGCATTAGCAGCACAGAGAAGGGACAGCTTGCTGAATAGGAACAAGATCTTTGCTATATCTGATGGAGGACTAATAGCTAGAATACAGAAATAGAGAGAGAAGCTTTCAAACACCCAAGTTGTCCGATCAATAAACAGGCTAATAACCATTCAGTGTTGGCCAGACCTCCACAAGAAAGTGCCAAGCAGTCGCCTTCATGAACACACACACACACACAGACACACAGACACACAGACACACACACACACACACACACACACACACACACACACACCCCAAATGCATTTGAGGATGGAGAAGAAGAGCCCTCTTATACTGCTGGTGGTGATGCAAAATAGTCCAAGCACAACAGAAAACAGGATGGGGGCTCCTCCAAAAACTAACAATAAGATCATCAAGATGGTTCAGTAGGTAAGGATGCTTGGGGACAAAGCCTGATTACTTAAGTTCAGTCACCAGAACCCTCATTGTATGAGTTCTCGTCTCATTGTATGCCTGTGCCATGGCATACAACGCATCAATCTAAAAACAAAACAAAAAAAATAACTGAAAAACCTCAACAATAGAATTACCACATGACCCAGCTAAACCAGTCTTGGCCAAATGCCCAAAGGACTTTAAATTAACAAACCACAGAGAGACTTGTACATCGATGTTTATTGTAGACTGTTCACAATAGCTGAGTTATGGATCAACCACATCTGTCAACAGATGAATGGATAAAAAAAAGTGACACTCACAATGCAGTTTTATTCATATGCATAGAAGAAATTAGTGTTCTCAGGAAAGTGGATGGACTTCTCTGATCACGTTAAGAGAAATAAATCAGACACAGGGAGACAAATATCATGTTTTCTTGTTTGTAGTTCCTAGGATAAAATTTTACTGTTTACACACACATACCATTTTAATCTCAAGAATAAAGATAATAATAGTACCTGCAAGGCAATGAAGAAATCCTTTAAATTATTTTATTTAAAAAAAAGTATTCACTTTATGTGAGTGTTTTGCCCAAGTGTGTGTAGTATACTTTGTGCTTGCCTGATGCCTCTAGAGGCCAGAAGAGGGCACTGGATTCCCTGCATCTGGACTCAAAGATGGTTTTGAGTTTCCATGTGGGTGCTGGAAAGTGTGAACCTGAGTCCTCAGGAAAAGCAGTGGCTACTTTCGGTCTCTGAGGCATCTCCCAGTGCTCCTTAATATTTTAATTCAACTTTATGGTGTGTGCTCTATGTGTGTGTGGGGGAGTGTGGGGAGCTGTGGAGTTTGGAGGTCAACGCCAGGTGCATTTCTTGAGTCCCCTCAACTTTATTTTTGAGTCATTTTCTCTCATTGGTTGGTCCAGAGGTTGCTGTTTCTGCAACAGTGGTTGGCCTGTGAACTCTCTTGTCTCTGTCCCCCGACTCCAGCACTGGGGCTTTAGACCCAGGTTTCTTTTCAGTATGTGTTCTGAGGATTCAACCTTAGGTCTCTATACTTGCTCCTTACCCACTGTGGTGGTAGGAATAAGAATGGCCTCATAGGTTCAAATATTTGAATGCTTAAGGAGTAGCACTATTTGAAAGGATTAGGAGGTGTGGCCTTGGGGATGGGCCTTGGGCTTTCAAATGCTCAAGCCAGTGGACTTCTTCTTGCTGCCTGCAGATCTAGATGTAGAACTCTCAGCTCCTTTTCCAACACTATGTCTGCTTGCTTGCTGTTATGTTCTGCCATACTGAAAATGGACTAAACCACTGAAACTGCAAGCGACCCCCAATTAAATGCTTCCCTTTATGAGAGTTGCTGTGGCCATGGTGTCTCTTCACAATAGAATGCAAAGGCACCCATTGAGCTATCTTTATAGTCCTTGAGTAAATCTTTGTATACATTATAAATTACATTATCTTCTTGGCTTATCAGAACCCCTGAAACCCTTATTTCTTGACTGTTTGGACAGTTAATATTTGACTACATCATTGGACTGTTTTAATAGCATATCCCTTTAATAGAAGCATATGCCATTGAATTCTACTGCCATCTACTGCTTACGTGGGGAACTGCTCCTTGCTGTTCACTGGTGCTTTATTCCTAACTACTGAAGTTTGGTTTTCTCAGCGATGGTGAACTTTCTATGCTTTGAACTTCAAATCACAGTCGATATAATTTTCTAATAGTTTCTGGCATTTCATTATAGCATCTCAGAAGATGCATCTCAGAATCTTTTTTTCTCTTGGCAAAAAGAAACCCCAAATTTATGATAGAATTTGAAATATTTTTAAAACTGAATGATAATAACGTTTCATAATTTATTTTTAAGAAAACCAGAAGGACCATAGAATCTCTGGGGAATTTCTGTCTTCTAACATATACTAAATTGGACATTAAGTTCTTCCTTGGACATCTTCCATTCAGGGAACCTTAACCTTCAAGGCTTTACTTTCATGTTTTCTCTGTAAAAATTTTCCATTATTTTTCAGATTAGAAGTAAATTCTAGATTCCACAATTTGTAATTAAAATAATGTGTCATATGAGGAAGAAAATGAACAAATCCAGTCTGGAAAATACCTTCACATTACTTTGCCTCATTCCCTTAGCATCCATTGCTAGTTGTTTTTCTTTTACACATAAATTGGAATCGCAGGAGTGATTTAAGAAGGGAAAATTTTTAGGAGAGACCAGAACTGTGCAGTCTGGCCAGCTTCACTTTGCACACTCGAAAGTCAGCTACCTCGCTGTTCTTAGATACTGCATGGTGAGAATTTTCACGGCTAACAAAGTAAGAGCAGGCCAGGACTCAAACATAATTCTTATTCTGGGATAAAGCAGAAAGACAGAAAGCGAGAAGGGGGAAATTACAACAGCAAAAGTCTGTCATTGCACTGTCCTTGAGTAGTTCAGCTAGACTGTACTTAGCCGGGATGCTATGAAGTCGTGACCAATATACCTAGCAAGGTCTTTGATTTCGGGCTTTGCTACAGATTAACTGAGCTGTCTCTGCAGTTACTAGAGTCCTTCACAGGGCGAGGATTAAAAAGTTTCTCTTTGCATCCTTTTAGAATACGCTGTTCTTGGTTAAAATCATGGCGTTCTCAAAGGGTCTAAGGAATAGAGCCCCGTGTCCCTTCCAGACACTAGAAGGCTATTTCTCGATCACAACCACTGCTTCGATCCTACATTTGACATCTCTTCGTAACCAATCCCTGATAGTAACCACCAATTATAGCAAACGCCCAGAAGAGCTCTTGAGGGACACCACTCAAGCGGATCCCCGCAGGTCAGTGACATCTTTTTGTCATGCCTTCTCCGATAAGGAGTATTTGAAGGGCAAGGATTGCGCCGTAGATGATGAGAGTCCCCCCCCTCCGTTGTAGGAACATAAAGTCATTGTTTCTGGCTGTGTTCCACCGGATCTAACAAAGGACCAACTTCCGGTCCGGCTTCTAAGTCTTCCGAGTCTTGAGTGCCTCTAATTCTGCACGGAGTTACTGCCGGGTGCAGCGTCCAGTAGCTACTTCCGCCAGAAGTCCCTAGCTGCTCGAGCTCGGATGCTACCCCGACACCAGGTCCGTCTCCTCCGCAGCCCGCCGGTCAGGGGCCGGTGGCAGCAGAAAGTGCAAGGCCTGGCGTGAAGCCTTCTCTGCGCCGAGTGCAGGCCAGTGGTGCCGAAGAGACTCCGGGAAGTGACCAGGGCGGTGCCCGCAGGCCTTAACGCACCCGCCCAATAGGGGCGGGGCTCGACCTCCCGGACCTGCCCAGCCGAGGCGCTAGGTCTGCGGATTAACCGCCCTGCGTCTGCGGGAGTAGGCCTCCCTCCGCTAGGGACATGGAGTTTGCGGAGCTGATTAAGACCCCGCGGGTGGACAATGTGGTGCTGCACCGGCCTTTCTACCCTGCTGTGGAAGGGACCCTATGTCTGACGGGCCACCACCTGATCCTGTCTTCCCGGCAGGACAACACTGAGGAGCTCTGGCTCCTCCATTCAAATATCGACGCCATTGACAAACGGTGAGCGCCTACCACACCCAGGTCCGTGAGGAGCCAGGAACAGAACAAACGCTTTCAGGTGTTTTATTTTTGGCATCCTCGCTCAGCCAGCCAAATGAGCCTCCTGTGGCCTACATCTGAAAGCCAACTGCACTGGCTACCTGGCATCTCCAGGCTAAGGTCTCAGAGTCGCAGCGGTCGTATTTTCAGTGTTCTCCGTAAAAAAAAAAAAAAAAAAAAAAAAAAATTCTCTCATCACATTTCTTGAATGTTCCTTGCCAGTTTTCGAATTGCTGGTTGCCAATCTGACTTTACCAAGTTGTAATTAAATACAATTTAATTCTCCCCTGCCCCCCGCCCCCCACGCGCCGCCGTTTTTAAATAGGCATGCTCACCCCTTTTCAGCCCAGGCCAGTCTTGAACTCCCTACTCTCCAGCCTCAGCCTCCCAAGTAAGTGCTGGAATTACAGTTGTGTGTGTATGGGCCACTATGCCTGGCTATAGTTCTTAACTGAGTACACTACATTACTTTTCCATATGCGCATTTTATTCTCTCCTTTAAAGGTTTAAAGATCATTAAGGTGTCAGCCTCCCACTCTGTACTCTTTACCTGTGCAAAAGAGTGCCTCAGAGTCAAAACAGTTACATATACTTTGATTTGCGCTTAGTTTCTCTGCCTGGTCGGTGTCCCTATGAACCCTGTGTACTCTAGGCAGAAGGCAAATTGCTTATATAGTTCATTATGAAGTGTGTGTAACAACATACTGTCTACTGCTTGACTAAATATTTTGGATGTTACGATTTCGACAGAGATTATGCCTTAGGACGATCTGAAGTCATAGTGTTGGATGAAGAGGTTGCAGGCCATCCATCCATCCATCCATCCCAGCAGCAGGCTACTACTCTGTGGCATAAGCGTATTCACTGGTCTCTCATGTCTGCATGATAAAGGCTGAATCCCTGGCTCTCCATGTTCTGGTTCTCACCTACTGTCCTCACTGGTTTTCTTACCATTCTCATGATTTGTAATTTCTTACAGATTTGTGGGCTCTCTGGGTACTATCATCATAAAATGTAAAGATTTCCGAATAATTCAGTTGGATATTCCTGGAATGGAGGAGTGTTTAAATATAGCCAGTTCCATCGAGGTAAGTATTTTGCAGGCAAAATTCTGATAGGAAAATGGCAATATTCTGATTCTGTACAGCCCTTGACACATGAGAAAAATCATGTTTACTGTGCAAATCTTGATACTTGATGAAGGCAGTTTGTGAACTGTTTTTGTGTTTCAGTGGCTTTCTTGAAAGAACATACCATGTGGAATTCTAAGCCAGTAAAACAAATACAATGTAGCTAGATGGTGGACTTGTTACAGTCCGTGGGCTTTACAGTGAGCTGGTGTGATCTTCCTGAGTTTAGTGTATCTTTGGAACCCTTGAACTCTGAGCAGTACTCTTAATACTGTGATTGTTGTAGTAGTGGGGTCCTGTTAGCATGGGCCCATGAATGAAGTGCCTTACCTCTCACAGTTAGCCCACAGTGTCTCATAAAAGGAGAATAACATTACGGGCCTTTAGGGTGTTGTACAATTACATTCGTGGGCATATGTAGAATGCTTAGTAATTATTATTATTATTATTACTATTATTAATAATTAATTATTATTAATATTATTATATGCTATGTAGAATACTTGGCAAGTGGTTGCTGCATTGGAGGGCCCTTCTATGGCAACATTTTTACTCTGAGACTTTGTGATAGAAGTAGCCATGTCACATAAAGTTCACTGTCATAACCGTTTCTCAGCTTACCATTGTGTCAAAAGTGTATTCACAGTGTTGTGTAATAGACTAAAGCGAGTGATTGTCACCAACAGCTGTCATCCGTGACTTTAGCACATCTGCAAGTGTGCATTTGTTTTCACTAGTCCACCTGAGGCATGTCTGTTTATGCATGTGTAAGAGCTTTGAACATTGGTCAAACATAGAAACATTGGTCCAACTGGCCACACATAGGAACGTTGCTTGGATAGTTTAAGGACTCTGATGAAGGCCTCACACTCCCTTTCCTTCTTCTAACTATTTCGGTACACACCCCAACTTTTAAATTGCCTCATTTTAAATTGCTAACACCAAATTATATCAGCTATATCAACTGATTCTGTTTAAAGTGATTTCTAAATAATTTTGTTTTCTTTCTGTGTAACTGACTTATTGGGCTTTATTTATTTTTCTTTTTTTTAAAAAAAGTGGGGGGCTGGGGAGATGGCTCAGCGGTTAAGAGCACTGACTGCTCTTCCAGAGGTCCTGAGTTCAATTCCCAGCAACCACATGGTGGCTCACAACCATCTGTAATGGGATGCTCTCTTCTGAAGTGTCTGAAGAGAACTACAGTGTACTAACATATAAATAAAATAAATAAATCTTTAAAAAAAAAGTGGGTTTAGCTCTTAAAAGAAGAGAGAAAGCCTTAAATCTATAATTAGAATTTGGTTTGGCTTTAAACAAGAAGTAGAGGATTGGGTGATGTGTTATTGAGGAAGTGACATACAAACCTCTCTGCTTTTGCCAGGTTCTGCTTGTAGAAATGAACGTGTACGTTGAAAAGTCTGCCATACACAGTTGTCACTTGGAAGTGTGATCTTGGCTTGGCTGTACTCCCCAACAAGAATGAGAAAGCAAACTGAGATAATGTTCCACTATTTGGACAAAGGAATGCCTAGGACTCACTTTTGTTGGGTGTAACTAGTGTAGCATAGAGATAGTACAATGCCTCGCCAATTGGCAGATCCCTTTAGGAAGGAGGAAGTGAGTGTGGGTACAGCTTCCACATGCGTGTGTCTTGTAAGAACTCAGTTTTATTATGTACCACGTAATGTTGTTGGCCTTATCTCCATGGGGACTCCTAATAAGCCTGAAAAGTTTCTTCCATTGAACAAAACTTAGGGGAAGCTATATGACTTAACTACTATGTAGCTGGGATCTGGAACTTGAGGCTTTTGATACTTGGCAGCTGGCCAGAGTTGAACATTCCTTTATATAGAGACAAGCAGGCATAGCTTTTTTTTTTTTTTCTTCTTCTTTTCTTTTCTTTTTTTCGGAGCTGGGGACCGAACCCAGGGCCTTGCACTTGCTAGGCAAGCGCCCTACCACTGAGCTAAATCCCCAACCCCAGGCATAGCTTTTGAATAGTTTACAGTGTAGTTAATTACTAGATTTTTAGCTGAGACTTTACTAACTAATCCAGACCTTCTTGTTCCCCTGTTCCCAGAAATTCTTGGACATTTCATTGAGCTTTGTTAAATTGTGCCAGGAAACATTATTTCGCTAGGCACAGGCTGTCCTGGTGCTTATTAAATTCAGGCAGCACTTGTTGAGTGTAGGTGTGTGTCATCCTTGTTAGAGGATGAAGTGTGGATGTGCAGTCAGACTAGCTGCATGTAGAGACCTACCTGTATTAATAGGGCTCCATCATCACCAGGTCCTGGGTGCTGACTGCTACTTTGTTAGATCTGTAGAATCATTTTCTTCCTGTCCTCTAGGCATTGTCCACTCTGGACTCGGTCACCCTGATGTACCCTTTCTTCTACCGACCCATGTTTGAGGTGATTGAAGATGGCTGGCATTCCTTCCTTCCTGAGCAAGAATTTGAGTTCTACTCTTCTGCTGTGAGTCAACATTTGACATTGTGGGTGATAAGAACAAACACAACCTTTTATTTTGCTTGTCAAAATTCTCCCTTCCCTCTGAAGCGTAGTGAGGTGAGGTTGGGTTGTTCGTGTGTACAGTGAAGTGCATACTGGCTGTTGGCTCAGCCTCTTTAGTTCTGCCCATGTGTTAGTATGTCTGCTGCGGCTGGCAATGCTTTTCCTTCTAGTAGTTAACATAGTCTAGGTGTTCTTAAATTTCTTAAAATTGCATTTATAAATATTGTTTTAAAAATAAAAATAAAGCATTGTTTTGCTTAAAGCTAGCCCCGGCAGACTGTGCGTTTGTTAATAGGTGTCTCCTGAGTAACAGCTTAGTATGTAATAGATTCTGACCCACTCTCCACAGTGTGCCTAAGATGGCAGGGAGAACCCTCCCTTGCTCGTGTGCTGCCTGCCATGGTTAACACCTGGCCTGGTCTCTAAGGCTGCAAGAACCAGGTCTTCTTTCTTGGCTATTAGACTTCTTAATTCTATCTTACTTTTATAATCAAGTCACTTGGAAATCAAGAACTAGAGATTATGGGACCATGGCATTTGAAGAGTGAAGATGCCAATGGTGGCAGGGGGAAGGAGGAAGGGAGTTTTATGGTCTTACATGGTAAATGCTATTGAATATGATGAAAATAATAGTTTATCCTAGAGCTTGTTCAAGAGATCTGTATAAAAGATGAAAAGTTGGCAGGAATCAAACTGCATGTTATGAAAAGCAGGGGGTGAGGGGAGCCATAGGCTCCTGGAGGGTGTGTCTAAAATAAGAAGGCAGCCAGGGTTTGAGTCTGCTGGGAAGTGGGAGAACGGTTTATAAGCAGCATCCTTCAAGTGTTGGGAAGCAGCAGTCTGGAGGCTGTGCTCATAAGTTACTGCTCCTCCTGGGTAGGAAGTAAGCAGCGCGAGTGTATGCTTCACAGAATCAGGAATCAGGGCGTGTTTAGTCCTATTCAGTTTTCCTGGTCCATGACCAGCAAGTGGTAAGGATTTGTTAGGCGAATAAAAGAATGTAAGAATTTATTGTATTTATACAATGGGACAAAGGATCTTGTGTCTATCATTAGAAAACCTTAGAGAAGGACATGTTGTCTTGATCTGTACACTTTGGAAAGCTGGGGTGTTTTGGTTTTTGGTTTGTTTGTTTGTTTTGAGCTTCTTTTGTTTGAAAACCACAAAGCTCTGTAATCACAGTATTAGCCACTTGTGCTCTCAGTTATATCCCCCAACTCCATGCAGTGCGATTCTAAAAGAACAATATTTAAAATAGCTGTAAAGAGCCCTCGTCTCATTTGGTGACTCTGTCTAGAGATCAGTATAGTGTGACATTGATGGTTCAGAGCAGCTCACACGGTGACAGAAGCCCATGTTCCTCTTGGGGGAAAAGCTAGAGGAAGGAGCCTGAGGTGATGAGTGATACAGGAGAGCAGTGGGGAACCCTGGGGAGGCACAGACCTGAGAAGGGGACGTTGACATTGTGTACCACCCAAATCTCTGGCTGGGAACAGAGTGAACATGGAGCTGAGCCGCCATGCAGCACAGGCCTTGGAGTTCACAAAGCTGGCCAAGGTCTAAATGTGTGCTAAAAACAAGTGACCTCTCTACCAAATGTGTCTGCCTTCACAGGGGCTATCATGCAACCAAAACTGAGTCAGAAATGTCACCCATTCTCCTGAGGAAAGCGTTAAGAGGAACTCAGCCTGAGATGACCCAGATGTTTGAGGGATGCTAAAGCAGTAGTTAAAACTGCTTAAGGAAGTAAGAGAAAGTGACCACTACAGTACAATTACAATACAGTAATCAGGAAGGGGCTGGAGAGATGGCTCAGTGGTCAAGAGAACTTGCTGCTTTCCTGAGGTCCGGAGTTGGGCTCTAGCATCCTCATGGGGCAGCTTGCAAGTACCAGTCACTCCCGCTCTAGGAAGTCTCATGGCCTCGCCCAGCCTCCACAGGCACAGGCACACATGCTACACACAGGCACATGTGCATACACATGCACTCTCGAGCACACATACACCAAGTAAACAGAATAAGGAAGAGCTTTTGCAAAATGTTTGAAAATAGAAAAAAGTAATTAAAATGTATATGAATTTGATCTTGTAAATAAAATGTTTGTTTCACATCTTAACCTATTTCCTATTAAGGTAATATTAATATTTCTTATTACCTAATTTCCTATTAAGGTAATCCAGGGCTGATATGTAGGACCAACTTGGATTTATAGGCATGTATTAAAGTTTGCACATGTCATTTGGGCTTTTAGCTGTAAAGGGCAGTTTTATATTTTATATGCAGTTTTCATTTCTGCTGCTTGATGGTTTCCTATCATGTGCTCCCAGAACTTAGGAGCTGACTTAGAAATGATCTCATGACACATGCGAGCTTTCCAGGAGTGTTTCCTTGTTGTTATGAGAAAGATGAGCCTGTCTCTCTGCATTCTTTTCTAAATAGCAGAAGGACCAAAGGGTTTGCTCTAGCTTATGTCTACTCCAGTAGAGCATTTTGCAATGATAGTGTGTTGGTACTGTGTGAAGGTCATTGTAATCCAGGCAGTGCTCAGAAAGGGCGCATGGACTGATGCTGGCCACCAAGGCTGCAAATATACTTGGTATATTTAACTGAGGGGCAAGAACTGTCTTAAGCCTTTGCTGGGCTGTCTTGTGAAGTGGAGAGCTTAGGCTGTGCTGTCCGCATCATAGTTAAACTGATAGAGAAGCTTCAAATACAATAGGTGTATTTGGCACAGGCAGGAAGTTCTAGGAACACTGATCACTAGTCATTCCAGAGCTATTGAAGCTGGTCTGAAGAGTGGAGGTTTTTCTCCTCTACAGGACGAGTGTGGACTAGATGTCCAAATTCCCTGCTGAATGGCTTCCCTGAAAATCATTTCCAAAGCCTTTAAATCTTAGATACTCTATGACACTGAGATGATTGCTAAGCTTCAAAGTGCTGTATGTTTTTTAGACCAGTGAATGGAGACTGAGCTATGTCAATAAGGACTTTTCCATCTGCCCTACCTACCCACCAACTGTCATTGTGCCCAAGTCCATCGATGATGAAGCACTTCGGAAAGTAGCAGCCTTCCGACATGGGGGACGCTTCCCAGTCCTGAGCTATTACCATAAAAAGAACGGCATGGTAAGTATGAGGGCTGCCGCTCTGCTGGCAGGAGTGGTCTGGGGTGGGCGGGACCCTTGGCTTATGAATGATCTCTATGTGGCTTTCAGCTGAAGTCATTGAAGATTGTTCATACTAGTGCATCCTTCTTGTAAACTGCAGGGCACCAGGAGTGGGGTGCTTTTCTGAGGAGGACGCACTAAATTCTTTCAGTACTGCTCAGCTTTAGAAAGATTGGATTTATCTTCAGAGCACAGTGTGGAGGAAACCAGGCTTATTTAATGCTTGCTACAATAGAAAATCTGGGATCGGGTAGGCTGTTGGAGTTGAATGGAGTGGCACCAGCACCACACTGTGGGACCTCAGCATGTTTATTATGGGCAGGATGTATGCACAGGACGGGAGGGTTCAGTTAATCTAGGTCTCCGTAAGCTAACAGGCTCTGCACTTTCTAGTTTCACATACAGTGTCAGCATTTACACTTAGAGGAAGTTCGTGCTATTTCTTTGATCTGACCTTGGGCAAGACTTTGTCTGTTTCCCATGGGTCTGTGCCATTGATCTTTGACACATGGACTACTCACATCAACAAGAAGCTTCACTCAGGGCTTCCTAGGTTCCTCACAGGGGATGCAGCAATAGAGAGCTTGCCCACTGTGAGCTTTCCAAAGTACTTTCTGCTCTCTCCCTCCCCTCCTCTTCTTTTTTTCCCTCCCTTCCTCCACCCCCTTGGTGTTTTTGAGATAGAGTTTCTATGTTTAGTATTAGCAGGCCTGTCTGTAGACCACGCTCATAGAGATCTACCTGCCTCTGCTTCTCTAGAGCTGGGATTAAAGGAAGGCATGTACCACCATGTCTGGCCCTTTCTCCTCTCTTGATTTTCAGTGAAATTTGCTTCTTATCCTGCAACCCATATTAAATTAGACAGTTACAGCTACCTTCCTTTGTCCTCCTCTGGCATGTGAAAGAGGGATCAGTGTAACAGAGTGCTACATGCTCTTCAGTCAGCAGCCACCTGTCCTGCCGGCAGTGGCAGTGCGCCTCAGTTTTATGACGGTGTTTAACAGCTGACACTCTAGTACATCAGTATAAAGTAATTGCTGTTTATTCTGAGCCAAACAATAGTGTGTGCCCTGGGTGACATGTTTCATAAGTTCCTGCAGTCCCAAGTAGAAGAAAGGCACAGGTAATGCGTGTAGTGGCTACATTGGTGAGCACCTCAGGTGGGCAGGTGCAACAAAGCTAGAAAGCTCATGTGGATTTCAGATGTCATAGCTTTAAATTTAGAGCATACAGAGATCAGAGATTGGTTAAGCCTAATGGTGCATCCCACGAGGTTTTCCTCATAGTCACCAGGCTACTGGGGCAGATCCAGAGATGGGCAACTGCTATGAAGAAACAAGTTAATGGAGGAAGGATGTGTACTGGCTCACAGATTCGGTGTTTCAGTTCCCATCTTGCTGCCTCCACTGCTTTGGGCTTGCAGTGAGGTAGAACACTGTGGTGGTGGGAGTGTGGGGAGAAAGAAGCTACTGACCTCAGCAGAGAGAGACAGGAAGAAGGGGCCAGGGCCAGGGCTATCCCCTAAACACATCCCTAGATACCTGTTTACTCCAGCCAGGCTCCGCCTCCTAACATTTCCTCCACCTCCCAAAACTTAAGCAGAGACTGGCCGCAGGCCTGGTTGAGCTGTTTCCGAGTGATGAGAGCGTGTGATGAAGGTTTCCTGAGACAGCCCCAGTCCATTCCCCAGAAGAGATTGGTTTAACAGAGGCTTTGAAAGCAAACCTTTCAAAATACATAGATGGTAGTCTTCAGAGACAGGTAGTCTCAGAATAGAAAGAGGATGGCAGAGGCCAGTACAGGGTAAATAACAGACAGGCAGCTTCAGAGCATGGAAGATGATTCCTCAGACAAAGATGCATATAAAAGTTTTTATTTTGTGTTTCTCTTCATAATTCTTGCCTGCCATCCCTCTATATATGGAAATAAAGTTTACCCTTTCCTCCAAGATTATGTTAGTCTGTCAGAAAAGGTAAGTGAGAAATAAAGAAAGAACTTACGGATTTTATCCTGTGTCTGTGTTGGGGCATGAGACTAAGAACCAGAAGGTAGAATTGTCAAAGAGGAAGATATGGACTTCTGGGCTGGGGCAGTGAAGGCAGTGTTGAGGAATATCTATGCAGTCAGCCGAGTTGGTTTGTTACACAGACGAAGCCTCCCTGGTCCAGGAATATAACTGTATTAATGCAAGGCTTATCTTTGTTTTACAGTGTTGACTGTTGTTAATACATGTAAAGGTTTGTGTATAACACACTCATCAGAATCCATGGTGGAGTGCCACAGATTGTTTTTGAGAGAACAGTGATCTAGCTCCTTCCCAGAAACTTCAGCTAACTGCTATTGAATTGTTACCATGTGTGCTTCCAGGTAATTATGCGAAGTGGTCAGCCCCTGACTGGCACAAATGGGCGGAGGTGCAAGGAAGATGAGAAGCTGATAAACGCCACCCTTAGGGCAGGAAAGCGTGGCTACCTTATTGACACCAGATCCCTAAATGTGGCCCAGCAAGCTAGAGCCAAAGGAGGTGGCTTTGAACAGGAGGCTCATTATCCCCAGTGGAGGCGGATTCACAAGTCCATTGAGAGGTAATGAGTCAGGGTGATGGGAACTCCTTGTAGGCTGATTGGAGAGGGTGATCCTGTGGCTGTGCAGAAGTCACAGCCACTCTGCATAATTGACGGTCTGCAATAGGCTGGAGAACTTATTGTGGGGTTCTCCACCCCATCTGCTTTACTAAGGTTTAGTGGACAAAATGTCAGTGCATACAGCTCTCACCTCATAGGGAATAAGAGTGAGTTTATTCTTGAGCCAAATACAGTGACCCTGGCCCAGAAACACAGGTCTGAATTCCTCCAAATAACATGTTCCAATGTGGAAGTGCCTTCATGAAGTTTTCACAGTCATAGGATGAAAGACATAAAGTAAGGCTTTTTCTGATACATTGGTGAGAACATCAGGTAGGTGTGTTAACTAAATGCAGGAAATGTCTGCTAGCAGGTCTCGGGTGCTATCTGACAGCATTCTTAGCTTTTATGCTAGTGGTTTGCCAAGTGAATGGATTCCAGAGTTTTTACCAGAGGTGGAAAGGTTAGGTCAAACACAAGATGGGCAGAGTGGATGGCTACTAAAGGACAAGAGATAACCAAACATAATTTCACTGGGAATCTGCAACATTCCAACTCTACAATCACAATGTTCAAATCAGTCAGGCTTGTGTCTTAACATAGGTGTGGCTATTTTCTGCAAATTTGAGTTCACACTGTTGTGTGTGATGTGCTATTTTGATTGATCTGTAGATTGGGAAATGATAAAGCAACATATCCATCATCTCACCTGCTTGTCTTTGGCAAGAATGTTTGTGTCTGCTCTGTCAGCAGTTTTCAAGTGGTCCTGTAACTGCTGTGACTGTGTTCTGTAGAACCAGCCTCTCAAGTCCATGGTTTACAGCATCCTAGAAGAATGAAGCAGAAGGCCAATTGTCAGTAATTAAAGTGGTTTTTAAGCCCGAAGAGAAAGAAACAAAGGTTCCCAATTCAGTCTATCATGGCTGTGGCGGTATTGGGACTTTTGGAAAGTCATGAGACAATGCCAGAGCTCCATAGATTTAGTTGTGGGCTTGATAAGCCCTTTCATGTGGGAGTGTGTCTGGATGGCCTCCATTCTTGGCATGGAGGATGGAGTGTGTTGTCCAGGCCTCGGTGAGTTTTAGGATTATCCTTTTTTCTCTTTCTGGCAGACTGCCATTACAGTTTGGTAAAGGGTTATACACAGTCTGTAGGTGATTTGGATAGAAGAGTATTCTACCCATTTTCCCAGGCCATGAACATGAGATCTCTTTCCAGTGATTTGTGTCTATGTTAGTTTCTTGAGCATTTTATAACTTTTAGTGTACAGACCTTTTATAGTCCTGAGTAATTCACTCCCAAGTACTTTTGTCTTTTTGTTGTTCCCTGAGTGAGATTTTCTATTTCTTTTTACATAGTTCACTGCTAGGATGTAGAAATATGCCTGACTGGGACTAGGAAGACAGCTCTATCAGTTAAAGGGCTTACAGCATGAAGACCTAAGCTCAACTCTCCATTACTCACAGAGAAGGCTGGATGTGGTGGTGTTCACCTGTAGTCCCACTGCTGGGGTGATAGAGGCAGGAGGATCCCAGAAGCTCATTGGCCAGCCAGTGTAGCTGAGTCAGCAAGCTCCAGGGTTAGTCTCAAAAACTGTGGTGGAGAACAATAAAATCAGACATCTGACGTCAACCTCTGGCCTCTCTCCATATTCTTGTAAACACATGCCTCTGCATATTCTCTCTCTCTCTCTCTCTCTCTCTCTCTCTCTCTCTCTCTCTCTCTCTCTCTCTCTCACACACACACACACACACACACACACACACACACACACACACACACGCCTCCTGACTCATATATGTTGGCTTTGCAAGTAATCTGAAATTTTCTGATTTTTTGCTGGAGTCTTTAGAATTTTTCTGTTTATAAGGTACTTTTGTTTGCAGAGAGACAATTTCACTTCTCCCTTTTGATGCATTTGGTTTATTTCTTTCTGTTGCCCATTTCTCTGGCTAGTACCATGATGAAAACAAGCGTTGTCGTATTGTTGCTGATCTCCAAGGAGACACTGTGGAGTATGATGACATCTGTAGGTTTGTCTCGTGTGGTCTTTCTGTGTTCAAGTGCATTTTTCCATAGGTAACTAGTTGAGTATAAGGAAAGGATGCTGACTTTTGTCTAATGCTTTTCCCTGTGTCTGTTAAGATTCTTGTGTTTTTTATCCTGTATGTTGTCACATGTATTGGCACCTTGAGTTGTATCCTTGTGAATAAAAGTTGTGGCCCTGGGTGATGTTGCTTTAAGCGTGCTGTTGAGTTCCATTTGGTAGTGTTTTGGTGGTTTTTACATCCGTGTTCACCATGGATATTGGCCAGTGATCTTGTGTTATTTGTCCTTGCCTGGCTTTGATATTAAAGTTGGGCTGGTAGGTGAACTCCGGGCTGATGGGTATGTGAATTCCCTCCAGGCTTTCTGAAGACTGGCAGGACTGACATTTAGTTCTTTACCTGTTCAGTGGCCTGCGAAGCCTTCAGGACCTTGGCTTTCTTTGATGGCAGATTCTTGGTTTTCGTTACTGATTTGTTGTCGTTGTTAACTCGTTGTGTTGTTCATATTTTTGTTTCCTCGTGGTTTGGTCTTGACAGTTCTGTTTTCTCATTTTTTAGGGTATTCAGTGTGTGGTACATATTTGCTCATAGAAGTCTACAATCCTTTTTTCTTTTTCCTTTTGAAGAAGGGTGTCTGTCACCATGTAACCCTGGCTGGCTTGGAACTCACTATGTAGACCAGACTAGTCTGGACTCACAGACATCTGCCTGCCTCCATTATTCAGGCCAGCTGCCTGGATAACATAAAGACCCTGCCACCATGCAAACCCCTCTGCGCCTTCTACTGCGTGCTGTCATGTTCGGGGTCTCCTCCTGCCTTGCTCATTAGATCACTTGAATTTGGTCTCTTTTTAAATTAATTTAGCTAAAGAGTTTTCCATTTTAGCCAACTCACTTTTTGGGGTGTGTGTGTGTGTGTGTGTGTGTGTGTGTGTGTGTGTGTGTGTAGCAACTGAACACAAGGCTTGGCTATCTTGGCTTTATTAAGCAAATGAGCTCTACCCAAGCCTTCATTGAATAGTGTAAGATAAGCAAAAAAGTCTCTGTTGAATAAGCACAGATGCGCCTTACTAGATAGCAATCTTAAATTCAGCCCTGAGCTCTTACCGTGTGTCAGCTGTTGGCAGACTGGCAGGACAGATTTGCTACATATAATTACATCTCCCTACATGGAAGGTTTAGAGGCTCAGTCTCTCCTGTTTCCTCCTTGTGCTTCCTCCACCTGCTTGCTTCTCCTTAAAGGAGAGATTTACAGGGTCTTCAGGGGAAGCATGGTCAGTGGAGGAGGGGAGCGCTCTCGGAGCTGACATGATAGGATTTGTGCAGACTCTGGACATCAGTGCTGAGACCTAGATGGGTAATCTAGATCATTCAGCAGGGTCAGAGGTGTAAGTTGCCCCAAGTCTTTGGATCATATGGTCACAGGGTAAGGCCCAGACCTCTGCCCTCCCAGGTAGCCCAGCTTCGTGGACTGGGCGCCCCCTGTTCATTCGGTGGGAAGAGTTTGCCACAAGACACTGAAGCATCTTTGCAGCAGTGCTAAGTCATTTCCAACCCTTAACCCACAGTGTGCTGCACATCACGGTAAGTGTTCTGAATTGCTTTGCCACGGAATGCACTGCAGATGGACTTGGGTTTGTTTTCTTTATCATTCTGTTTTATCTGTCTTTCTTTCTGTAACGTTCTCTGTCTTGTTTTAAAAGATACCATGTTCTTCAGGAGAGCCTAATCAAACTCGTGGAAGCATGCAATGAACAAACACACAGCATGGACCGATGGCTCGGCAAGCTGGAGGCCTCCAACTGGCTGACACACATCAAGGAGATCCTGACCACCGCCTGCCTGGCCGCCCAGTGCATTGACAGGTATTGTGTGTGGCTTCCCTGGATGGGACTTGGTGATAACCAGACATGCACACAGAATGCATTCAAGTCCGTTCCCACCCCTTAGGGTCCAGATGGCTCTATCAGATGCTGTGTGGTGGGGTCTGCTTACAGTTGCTGTGATGATGTGTGGATCTGTGGAGTGAATATGATTAATGTCCATGTAGATGCCTCTGATGATACAACTTTTAAGTACCACAGATCTGCTTTTTGTGTGAAATCCTTAAATTATGAATTTACCATAAGAAAGAATGAAAGGAAGTTTTCTTCACACTATTAGTGGAATAATACGGTCACACAATGCTGCTGTCCTCTCTCCTGTGCTGGATTTCTTCTTCTAAAGCACTTGGTCTGGGTAGTTACTCCAGTCTCAGCCGGGAAGTCCTGATGGCGGTTGTGCAGTTTGCTGAGTAATCTCAGTATTCACTCTGGTAAAGGCTCCTAACCCTTGAGACTCAAGGCAGAAAAATGAACAGAGACAGGAAGACTGTATAAATTGTTGCAGAAGCATAGAGCTTTTTAAAGAAGGGGATTCCCACTGAAGTCATAGGTAGGTATTTGTTGTCACCACCTCCCTGATGGCACTTTGAAATGGTAACTTGTTTGTTGCTTCCAAATTAGGGAAATGCATTCTTTGTTTTTTTCAAGGCTAGAGAGACAAGTGGGTTGCTTAAGATCTTGTGATAAAAGTTAGTAAACGGGATGGAGATCACAGATACTGCTGTTTTATTTGGGGATTAAATTGGGATTTAGCCAGTAAATGGGCAATTAAGACCAAGGTTCTGGGACAAAAAGCCATCAGCTCAGAAGACACACTGCGGACATGGACATGTTTGTCTCATTTAGCCAAAGTCTACCAAATTACTCCTTATGAGCACAGAGCCCCCCACCCCCACCCCACCCCTGCCAATGTCTCATGTATCCCAGCCTAGCCTAGAAAGTGCTTTGTAGCTGAGGACGACCTTAAATTCTGATCCTCCTTGCTTCCATTTTGGGACTGTAAGAGTCCTCACCATACTGTTTGGGGGCTACTGAGGGTAGAACCCAGAGCCTTTGTGAGCTAGGTAAATACACCCTGCTGAGCCATGTCCCCAGCCTGGTTTCCCCTCCCTGTCAGCCTTTCCAGCAGTACTGACAGCACAGGGAGGAGAGAAGCCCAAGAGTGGCTGCTTTTAACTCCCCAAGGGGCCGGCCTTTTACTGTTTGGGGTCCCTTTTTAGATATATTGGGATTTATACCTCCATTAGAAATTGGCTTTATAATTAATCGCTCAAAATGTAGCAATCAACCTTTAAGTTCAGAATAAACGGCACTCACAGTTAAGAGATACAGTCAATATGTGTGGAAGCCACAAAGTATCTGTCCAACTCTTTAGCATAATTACTAGATTTTATTAACAGTGGGTTTGTCTAACCTGTGTGTGCTATGGCTGTGGAGAGACACCATGATGATTGCAGCTCTTATGAAGGCAAACATTTAATTGGGGCTGGCTTACAGTTCAGATGTTTGGTCCATTATCATCATGACAGAAAGCATGACAGCGTGTAGGCAGACGTGGTGCAGGAGAAGGAGCTTGGAATTCTATACTTAGCTCTGCAGGCAGCAAGGAGAAACTGAGACACACTGGACACACTGTCCAGAACTGAGCTTCTTAGACTTCAAAGCCCACTCCCAGTGACCCATTTTATCCAACAAGGACAGAGCTACTCCAACAAGGCCACACCTTCTAATAGTGCCACTCCCTATGACCAAGCATTCAAATACAAGAGTCTATGGGGGTCAATCCTATTCAAACCACCGTAGCCTACCATTGGTGGAGTTTATTATTTGCATATTAAGAGCTCCAATATAATTCCAGAGACAAGTACATCAACCATAGTATCATAAAATGTATAGGACTAAGTACATTATAATTTAGTCACTTAATGGAATATTATATATCCATTACTATAGCAGTGCTAAGCATGGCATAAAACATAGTTGATGTTTACAATAAAAGTGAAAATAGGAAATTGTCTTTGATCATTACTATATGATATACGTGGAAAAATAATTGGTAGTAGATCCTCGACATGAAATGTCCTTTTTCCAAAAATTTCTTTACTGTGATTTCAATACAAAGGGTGGAAGAAGGCAGGGTGTGGTCCATTTAGGTGTCTCTTTAGGATACGGGGGTACCAAGCACCTGGTAACATGGGCAGTGGTGTCAGCACCAGGCTTGAGAGATGACGCATGTCTTTGCTTTTACCACTTGTTTGTATTACAGAGTGTAGTTTAGAATTTGATTCTTGGTTCCATTTCAGTTGGTGAAGCCTGATCCAGGAGAGGCTGAGTTTAAGGTTGGAAAGGTAATTTTAATATCTGGTTATAAGTTTGATGGGGACAGAGTTTGCTCAGCCACTAAAACAGTGAAGGCAAGTACCCGCTGTGACGGGGCTGTTTGTGGTTTTGTAAAGGGTTAGAAGGTCAGCTGAGGGATGCAGTGAGCTTAGTTGGTGCAAAAAGGTTCTTGCTGTATGAAGTTTGGGATTCACTGGAGTGCCCTGTTTTGCCCAAGAGAATTTTTCATCTGTCCAGTGACTCATTTAGACTCCATATCCTACTGATACTGCAGGCCAGAATGAAGCACTTGACTCAGGAAATGTTCATTATTGCGGAGTTTCCCATCTGTGCTTTGGGTTTTCCTCTCAGGGAAGGTGCATCAGTGTTGATCCATGGGACAGAAGGAACTGATTCCACACTGCAGGTGACTTCTCTGGCCCAGATCATCCTGGAACCGAGAAGCAGAACCATCCGAGGCTTTGAAGCCCTGATAGAGCGAGAGTGGCTGCAGGTGAGAAGGAATGGGAGGGACTGCCAGTCATTGAGATAGAAGTCTCAGTTGTAGTGCTAACATTATGCGTG
Organism: Rattus rattus; assembly: GCF_011064425.1. Lineage (NCBI taxonomy): Eukaryota > Metazoa > Chordata > Mammalia > Rodentia > Muridae > Rattus > Rattus rattus. The sequence goes on from NC_046165.1 coordinate 60,868,251, forward strand.
AAATTTTGATTATTTAAAAATTTTAAGTTGTATGTTTGATTTTCTGTGAGTCGGATAATCTAATTCACCCAAATAAGAATTGAGACTTATCATTAGCTTTCAGTTTCTCAATCTCCTATGCTTGTTGAACTGGGCCTGTGTTCACGTAAGCAGGCAGTCCACCAGGGAGTGGCAGTCCCATCCAGCACCTCTCTTCCTTCATATGGCTAACACTTGTGCAGGTTGAGCATCCCTAATGTGAAAATCTCAAATGCTCCAAAATGCTGACTCCTGCTGTCCTGTGATTACTTCACTGGGAACGCAGGTGTGGAATGAGACTTCGCAGAATCGCCCTCAGGCTGTGTGGATAAGGCGTGTGCTGCGAGGCTTAGCTTCCATCCTCCAAATATCTCAAGTTGAAACACACAAACTATGAAAAACTATGGAGCCCAAAGTACTTCTGGTCCCAATTAGACAAAGGATCTTCAATTTGTGTTTGTTACCAATGTAGGAAATAGAAAGAATGTTAAACTTAGAAGGTTTTCCATGAGCAAGCTGAGTCTTGATACAGATAACCAAGCATAGGGAGGGTGGGACTGTGGCCACGAGACTGGACTTCCACACCGTCTGCCTCTTGTCCATCCTACTCCAGCCTACACTCCCTTTAAGCTCCAGTTAGAGATCATCACTTTCATGATGTGTTTGAGAACAACCTCCTTTCATGCACGAAGTTGATTCATTCCTATGTCCTGTCGTTGTGAGTACAGACTCTTATCCTTCTTATATTTCTCCCTAGGACTCACCACTGCCTGATAATGTTGGTGTAATGCAGACACACTTTGGGTAGTAGCTGGAATTAAGTCTGAGGACTTTATGAGTCTGTCATACTTAAACTTCCCCTGCATCTGATGTCTGAAGGGCATCTCAGTCCCCGTGTTCATCTCTTCACTGCACAGCTTTGCCAAGGGTTTGGAAATTATCATTTTCTTTAGTTGCAGAAGTTAGTCATTTTAACCCAAAAATTCATTCAGGCAGGAGCTACCTTGGCTTATGATATTCCAGAAAGTAGAAGGGCCCCGTGACTGTGTGAACTGGTGTTCTTGGCTGTGCCATAATGTGGTCATCTCTGTCTTTCCCACTAGGCTGGTCACCCGTTCCAGCAGCGCTGTGCACAGTCAGCCTATTGTAGCAGCAAGCAGAAGTGGGAGGCCCCCGTGTTTCTTCTCTTCCTGGACTGCGTGTGGCAGATCCTGCGGCAGTTCCCCTGCTCCTTTGAGTTTAATGAGCATTTTCTCATCATGCTCTTTGAGCATGCTTATGCCTCACAGTTCGGGACGTTCCTGGGCAACAGTGAAAACGAGAGGTGAGTGAGCCGCACCCGGTCACTTCCTAAAAGAGAGGGAGTTTGGAGGTGTGAGTGCTGTTTATGAAAAGGTAGAATGGGGGCTGGAGAGGTGGCTCAGCGGTTAAGAGCACTGGCTGCTCTTCCAAAGTCCTGAGTTCAATTCCCAGCAACCACATGGTGGCTCACAGCCATCTGTAATGGGATCTGGTGCCCTCTTCTGGTGTGTCTGAAGACGGCTACAGTGTACTTATATATAATAAATAAATAAATCTTTAAAAAAATAGAAGGTGGATTCTGCAGTTAAGTATGAATTAAATTACACAATTACACCTTATGAACCAAGCATGTGCTCAATGAGAAGGGACCCTAGCCTTTCTGCTGCTGCATTAAATTAGCTAATGCACTGCTTGGAGCACATTACACAGCCATTCTCATGTTAGTGTCTTGATGTACGATCAGTTTCATGTATTTGGGAGGCATGTTATGCTAGAACCAGGCGTGCCCTCCATCCTCTTCTGTAGTTTATGAGAATAAGATCCAGAGAAACTAGGTGATTGTCCAGAGACACACTGATAAGCCATCAGAAGTGTGGCTGGGGCTCCTGCAGAGGACCCAAACATGTTCCTAGCACTCTCACTGGGTAGCTCACAGTGCCCTCTGAGGACAGTCTCATCCGTGTGACAACAGATGTCTACTCAAAGTAAAACTTGGGAAATGAATCTTTACAAATATAACCTCAGTACAGGTCTTCTGGATCCCAGTTTACCTGGGAATTGTCTCCAGGTTCTGAGTGACATTAAACTGTCCCCAGGCCCTGAGTGACAGTTCTGCTTCACAGCCCAGCCACAGCTGCTTACAGAAGGTTGAGGAGCTTCCTAGAGTTGCTTCTGACAGATATTTTCATCCTGAAGCATTCTGTTTCTATACTGAGTCTTATTTTATGTCAAGTCCTGTCAGGATGAGCACTTAAGGGTCTTGTCAGCTACTAATGACTCTAATGGTGACGCTCCTTTTTGAACAGGTGTAAGCTGAAGCTACAGCAGAAAACAATGTCTTTGTGGTCATGGGTTAATCGGCCCAGTGAGCTGAGTAAATTCACCAATCCTCTTTTTGAAGCCAACAACCTGGTCATCTGGCCTTCTGTAGCTCCACAGAGTCTCCAGCTGTGGGAAGGTAACTCCCCCACTATGTGCAGTCACATACTCCAAGCCATACCCTGAGCTGTCCTGGGGTCACACATCACAGTAGTTGGTATGTGAAGATGGACAACTGGTAGCCCACAGACCTGGGTGTGGTGTGACTGTGTTCTCAGTGGACATGGCGACTGACTGACATACCCTGACTAACAGGGATCCTCTGAAAGGAGTTGGTAGATAGCTGGGACATGAATGAATTAAGTTCTTCAGGGAGGGTTTGTATCTGTTTTATTACATAAGCATAGTTACAGCTAAATGATGTCACACAGTCACTCCAGTAGTGTCTGTAAGCCAGCAGAAAACACCAGTGGGCACCACAGGTGCCCCTGTTCGTGTGGAGTCATAAGTCCTGATACATTTCTAAGTGTGTTCTAAAGCAGGTTCTTACATGTGTAGTTTTTCCCATGAACCTAATCTCCTTAAATAGCAAAGCTTGTTCTTTTGTTTTGTTTTTTAAAAGAGACCATGTGTCACATAGGTATCTTAGGTATCCTTTCCACTGGCACAGTAGATTTCCATCCGACTTAGTAATCACCTGAAGACAGTGAGTTTGTCTTCATGCCCGTTTGCACTGAGCACCGTAGACACAGAAAGGCTGTTGTTTGGGAAGTTCACCTAGGTTACCATGCATGTCTCTAATTTGTAGTGCTCGTATATAGAAAGTGATTTGCCCATCATGTGGTGCTTTCTCTGTCTGGACTGCCTGTTCCTCTTGGCATGTCTGCTGAGTGCATCCCTCCTCAGGCTAGGTGCCTCCCTCCCCAGAGTGCAGGGAAGCTAAATGGCTCTATCAGTGTCTAGGTTCCCTGAGCAGGCCCCGTAATTTAAATCTGTGACAGGGCAGAACCTCACTGCTTATTCTCTGGATTGTTGTAAACGGCAGTAGGTCATAGAATAAGTAATTTCTTAAATGAGAGATCGACACTTTGCGTCCTTTGTAAAGACCTTGGGGCTGGTGAAGTAGCTCAGTGACATCTGAGTTCAGGAATAATGGGGTGGAAGAGGAGAACCTCCTGGCTCTGCTCTGGCAGCTTGTTCTCTGACTGACACACACACACACCCACACCCACACACACTCACATACAACACACACACACGCACACACAGCACACATACACACATACAACACACCTTCACACACACACATACACACACTCACATACACACAACATACGCACACGCACACATACAAACATGTACACACACAAACACACACACACTCACTCACACACACACACTCACATACAACACACACACTCACACACACACTTACACACACACTCGCATACAACACACACAGCACACACACACACACAACACACCTTCACACACACACTCACACACACACGCAACACACACACACATACACACACATATACACACACACACATACATGTGCACATCATCTGAATAAAATGTAATAACACTTTTCACTGTGTCTGAAGCAGTTTACTTAAAAGCCACTGTCATACTTAATCACTGAAATGAGAGGCCAGCTGCTGGAGACAAATGCCCAGTCCAGAGTGGACTTTGGAGATGAAGTGGTGGAGGAGACACAACTGCTGTGTGCTTACATCGTAGGAGGCATTAATCGTGACTTCTTTTTTTTTCTGGAGCTGGGGACCGAACCCAGGGCCTTGTGCTCGCTAGGCAAGCACTCTACCGCTGAGCTAAATCCCCAACCCCTAATCGTAACTTCTAATGGCAGAGTGGTAGGCAGTGTAGCTGTGGGATAGAAACAGCAGGACGAGCCGCTTTCTCTAAGCATTTGGCCTCTGTGTCTGAAGTTCACGTGCACAGACAGAACCAGCCATGGATTGGAAATTTCAGAAAGTTTGTCCTGTGGCAGGTTAGCTTCTTGTCCACATTCTCTGAGCAGCACAGCACCATGAGAGTTTACAGTGTCCACACTGAATAGGACACACATCCCGAGATGCTTGTGTTCATAGGTTAGAAGCAAACACTCTGTCATTTGATATAAAGGATTCAGCATCCAAGATCGTAATACCCAGGAGTGATTCTGGAACCAGTTACCTGCAATGACAGGCACCTTCAGGCCACAGTGAGCCAGTGGTTGTCTGAGGAGGGGAGCAGTTCACTGTAGAGCTGGACGATGACTAATGGTGTAGGGTGATGTGAGTTATGGATGGTGAGGTGAGAATGGTTTCACTCATGTCGGAAGTCTCACAGACCAAATAGAAGCCTGAAGTTGTAAAATGGGTGACTTAGGTTATGAAAGTGAAGACTTCATGACACTGTCAGTCACCAGCTTATTTTCACGAGCGTATAACAGTGTCTCTGGTTATAACCAGTGAACGCCCACCTCCATGACAGCTGCAGGCCTTTGCTGCTGTGCAGACTCTTTCAGTGTAGGTTAGAGTATCACGGCACAGGGTGAGCCAGGTGTGGTGTTGCATGCCTGGAATCCTAGCTGCTTGGAGGCTGAGTCAGGAGAATTACAAGTTTCAAGCTAGCTTGGGCCATTTAGTGAGACCTGTTTCTCAAAATCAGGAAGGGCCATAATTCTGTAGTAGAGCATTTGTCTGTCCTGGGTTCAGTCTCCAAAAATCTAATAAACAAATACAACAGGAGTTGTGGGAAAATGGACAGTAGTGCACGGAGCTACCAGTGGTACAATACTTCTGAATGTCCTACTCCTGTTTTCCTTCCCGGACTCTACAGGAATCTTCCTGCGCTGGAGCAGATCCTCTAAGTATCTGGATGAAGCCTATGAGGAAATGGTTAACATCATTGAATATAACAAGGAGTTACAAGCCAAGGTCAATGTCCTGAGAAGGCAGTTGGCTGAATTGGAAACAGAAGATGGGCTACGAGAGAGTCCCTGAAAGATCTGCCGCCTGTCCTGAGGACCTGTCCAGGCCTCAGTCCGTCTCCCTCTGTTTGCCCTTCAGTTCATGTACATGGTAGCCTTGACCTTGGCTGTAGGTGTGGGATCCCAGTATCGTAATGGCCTTCTCAGCACTTCGAGGTGGAGGTCACTAACACACAGATACGCCTGTTAGGCCCTTTGCTTTGGGAACAGAAGGTACTGTCACCTCACTAATCATATGATACCTGTGCCCTGTGCTGTTCCCCATCACCACTTAAGAATCCACCTACAACGCGGGCCAGGCTTATTTGCATTCAAGTATAGAGGTGTTTTTAATGGAAATGATTGAGAATTATTTATTTAACATTCTGCCCCTCCTCTCCACCCCAGGTATAAAATTACCATTCTTTTAAAAAAAAAAACAGTTTTGGACTAACAATGCCTGTTTTGTCAAGAAAGAAAACCAGAAGAGTTATTTGTGATAAATCCGTACTCAGACAACAGGTGTGGCCCTCTGATAACTTCATTAAGGGATAAATTTACAAGTAGACACTAAAAGTGCGTGCCCTAGAGAACTGAAGTAGGAATTCCTCACTGCAGCCATCTGCCCCCATTGCGTTGGCTTTTCAGGTTTCTGACCACACATACGAAATGTGCTTTGAGCGGTGGGCGTGAGTGAAGCCAAGGCTTGAGTAGAATTCACTTTTTAGACCTATACAGCACGGAGAGCATCTATGAGCCAGAGGTGAGTTCTTACTTCACTGGTTGGTATTTGCCTCCATGTGACTTACTTTACTTTTAAATATTGTGCCCCACTAGACTTTCATGTCCGTGTGAGCCATTTGTAAATTGGTCCTGTGTTAGGCAAGCAGGATGCCCTGGAGTGGGAGGCTAGGAAAGTGACACAGCTGTTTGAGACCTCGCTGTGCTGAAGCAGGGGTTCGGTGACTGCAGTCAGCTCTAAGTGCTTCATCTTTGCTGCCTGGGGATTGGTGCTCTCCGGCCATCTGTCTCATGGTGGTTGCCAACTGCTTGCTGTTGCAAATGCTGTCGTTTCTAGAAGAGAGTACCTGCAGAGTAACTTTTAAAGTCACGTCCACTCCATCTATGCATAATCATTTCCATGAGCCCTCTTTAAGTTGTGTATCAAGATGAAAATAGGACCACTAGGGGTGGCACCTCTCTAATTCCAGCACTTGGAAGGCAGGCTAAGGCAGGAGAATTTAAGTTTGAGGCCATCCTACGTAGTACGTTCCTAGCTAGCCTCTCTACAGGGTGAGGCTGTCTAAGACAGCAGGGTGTGTAGAAAGTGACCACTGCTTTCCATCCCCAGTTGCCCTGTCTCCTCTTCCTTCTCCTGCCTTTGACCTGGGGCAGAGGCCAGGCACCAATCAGCAATCAAATCTGCTCCTGGATTTCCCCACAGCCACCTCTAAGCTCAGCTCTACGTGTGACCTACTCTTGGGCTCATTGAGGAGTAGAGCATGCGCAAGGCTGTCTCTCTGTAGGCCTGTTTTATGTGAATTGTCGGTCTTTAGTTTGAAGGAGAAATTGCCTGGATTTCTTGGGGCTGCTCAGCCACCAGCTGCACAGGTTTTCTCCTATCTTTTGTCTCAGCCATGTGTGAAGGAGTCCTCAACTTCTCAGCTGATCCGTAAGAAAAGCCATCTAGAGGTTTTTCCTTTGTGGTTCTTAAAAAGTGATTCCCACTACTGTGAACCAGCCTTGAGGCTTCTGTGCACAGACACATGGGGAATTTATTATGTTTGGTCAGGGACCAATATCCCTGTTCCTATGAAAACAGCAGTCACTACTGTTTTTGACAAGCTTGCATTTAGTATTGATTTATAAATAGAGATTATATAAATGTCAGCTTTAAAAGCAAACCTTGGTATCGTTCCACTTTCAGGGGTCATTTATTATAGCAAACACTACAGTTTCCTAAGCTCGAGAACTCGATTAAACACAGGTGTGCTGTCACTGAGTTGGGGTTTTAGGAGCAACACTGTCTGTATCCTTCCAGTGAATAAATGCAGCAGCTACACTTAGGAAACTGGGTCAGTGTGATGCTGAGTTGCTTGAATGACCTGGGCTCTAAACCCTCTGGTGAAGGAGATAGAGGACAGTTGTGCAAGTGATGCTGTATAGGAGCCAGTAATCACATGACCCCTCAGGTCCCCTCATGCCCATGGTCTCGGCTTACATCCACGGAGGATTCCACAGTGCAGGCCATAGACTGTGGGATGTCTCAGAGGCCATGGCCCTCCTTTATCAGCACTGCAGGGATGCTTAGGTTAAGTGGGTAACTTTTGGAAATCAGAAAACCAGAGTGACGAGATCATCTCAGAAACCTGAAACTTCTTTGTGGGCAAGACTTTACAGTGACATCGGTAATTTTTTATTGTGTGCAATGAAGAGAAAAGCAGAAATAATAAAATTCAATAGTCTTAACACATTTATTTTAAGGAAAAAATCGAATGTCAAAAGACAAAAACAGTGTAATCTTCTCACCAAATATGAGAAGGTGGCAGCAGATATTCATCTGAAAATTCTATATCCAGGCTCTAAAACTCTTGGAATTTGAGGCCTGACACAGTTGGGTCTTACTGCTGCATTTCATTTTTGATAAATGAGGTTTAGTGGGATTTTGCCCTTTGATTTGGTCAGGATTTGGTTTGTGTTAATGAAGTCAGTATCACAGAGTTTTGACCAGAATTTAATCTCCCAGTGTGAAAACTGAGACAGAGCGTTTGTCCACATGCCAATTCTTAGAGTGGCCACTGGGAAGGGTCTGGTTTGGGTAGAGCCATTGTCACTGTTAGGCTTGCTTATGGGACTTCATCTGAAGCTGAGGCCTTAAGGCCTTTCCATGCAGATGCTAGTGATAGCTGTGTGAGGGCAGGAACCACTCTAGTGCCCACCCCGACCTGATGTGGAAGCCTGGGCCTTCACCAACAGATGTCATTGGGCACATCTGGTACAGATTATAGCAGTTCTCATTGTGTCTCAAGGTGGCTTCCTTGCAGTGTTGGCCCGAAGACAGCATTTGCTCCAAAGCTGGGACATCCATCATCTCAACAAAGAGTATGAAGAGACTGGTTTCTCCATTTATATTTATTGGCAGACAGCACAGTGTGCAAGACGTCCTTTCTACTGTAATTTTCAAATTTCTAATAAATTTGGTTCTGTTTTCACTCTGCCTCATAATCCACTGTCCACTGCACCTGTTTTCTTTGCTCAGCCATTCCAGAGGAAACCTGAGATTGTAGGACTAGAATGTCAACTTCTGAACTCGTCTGGCTCTCAAGGTGAACATCCCTGCAGAAGTGCAGACTGTGCACATAGGAGCTCTGTAGGTACTGCATTGTCCTCATGAAGCTGACTCTGAGAGCCTTTCTCTTTAGCCTCCTGACTGCGACTTGTAATAAGGGCAGAACAGCCCATGGCTGTTGTGTTGAGACTTTTAAATTGCACAACTTGGGAGTGGGGTGAGATATTCCCACAAGTGTACCCAGAACCTCTTGCTTAGTCCTTAGAGATTTGCTACAGTTACATTAAAGATAATTGTACTTGCACAACTTAATTTAGAAAAAGAATGTGTATTTCTTCAATAGCCAAGCATAAGGATCGCACCCTGTATTTGAATGTGACTCCTTGGATGGGAGTATCATTCCTGTCGTAAATAATAAAGTTGTACTGTGTGGCAAACGTGCTTGAAATGTATGCTTTGCTGAAACTTGAGAATGCTGTACAGAACAGTTTTTTATTTATGTCTCTGCACATCTGTGTGCATACATATACTCTTAGGGAAATCTAAGTTTTTGAAAGTCTGCACAACATTTTACTGTAACGTTCAGTTACTAATGAGTTGATTTATGTCGTGTAACTGGAGCCAGTCCCTTTGAACTGGTTTGTCACCTGGTATATGACATTGAGAAAACAGCCTCTTGAGTGTGGTACTGTTTGCTGCATAGTATTTTTGTGTCATGCTCTCCTTCTGCCTCAGAGGATTGTTACATAGATGCTGGTATTAAATTTCTTGACAGTAGTAATAAAATTAAAATATATTCAAATGCTGCTGTATGGAATCTGATTTTACTATCTCTGAAAATTTTGTGAGGGCTTTGGTTCTGTTTCGGTTGAAACTGCTGTGTTTCTATTACTACTACTACTACTACTGCTACTACTACTGCTACTACTACTACTACTGCTACTACTACTACTACTGCTACTACTACTACTACTACTACCACCACTACTACTTTGTATGGCTGTTTTGCCTGCATGTGCTTCTGTATACTCTATGCATACAGTTTCCAAGGAGGCCAGAGAGCGCATGAGAACCCCTGGGACTTGAGGTACAAATAGTTATGAGCTGCCATGTGGGTGCTGGGACTTGAACCCAGGTATCTGGAAGAGTAGCCAGTGCTTGGTTAATGCTGAGCCATTACTCCATATACTTTTTAAAATTTAAGATGGTTGAAACAGTACAGTGCTGTCTTCTGTGCTGTTCTTCAGTATGAATGAGAACATTCTTTTTTTTCTTTTTTCTTTTTTTTTGGAGCTGGGGACCGAACCCAGGGCCTTGCCTAGCAAGTGTTCTACCACTGAGATAAATCCCCAACCCCTCTTTTTTTTTTTTAAGATTTATTTATTTATATGTAAGTACACTGTAGCTGACTTCATCCACACCCAAAGATCAGATGGCATTCGATCTCATTACAGATGGTTGTGAGCCACCATGTGGTTGCTGGGATTTGAACTCAGGACCTCTGGAAGAGCGGTCAGAGCTCTTAACCACTGAGCCATCTCTCCAGCCCGAATGAGAACATTCTTACATTTGCCATCACGGGTCGTGTGTGTGCGTGTGTGTGTGCGTGTTATTACTATTGTTATTTTGCTAAAGAAAGTGCAAGTAAGCCTTAGCTATGACTTAGCTACAAACAGTCATTTTCTATTTAAGATTATGTATTGTAGATACTAATGACTGAGTATTCTATTAATACATAATTAAGGATAAGTCAGTGTAGGAAGGTAAAATACCAGCTATTAAGTGTAGGAGACTTGATGAGATGAAAAGATCATGACCATAACTGATTTAACTAGCATCATGGTAGACTAAAAAGAATCAGTACAGGATACTACAGGGTGTGTGTATGTGTATATGGCCTGAGTCTGACCTGTGTGTCTTCGTGAGTCATTCTGCACCTCACTTTTGGAGACAGTCTCTCACAGAACCTGGATCACCCATTTGGCTATACCATCTGACTATCAAGCCCCAGGTGTAGTTAAATCAATTTAAGCTTATCCACAACTAGCTTACAAATATATGAGACTTAGACTATGGTTAATTTATTTGGCTATGACAATTACTGAGGGTAACCTCTAATCTACTTTTCTAACTGATGCCCTGTCTACGTCCTCAGTTGTCCCCAAATACTTGCTGTTTCTCTTGGCCATGCACTCATGGTCCATCTCCTCTCATGGTGCTCTTATGGTTTGTATATGCTCAGCCCAGGGAGTGGCACTATTGGAGTGGGTGTGGCCTTGTTGGAGTGGGTGTGTCACTATAGATGTGGGCTTTAAGACCCTCATCCTAGCTGACTGGAAGCCAGTATTCTGCTAGCAGCCTTCAGATGAAGATGTAGAACTCGCAGCTCCTCCTTTATCATGCCTGCCTGGATGCCGCCATATTCCTACCTTGGTGATACTGGCCTGAACCTCTGAACCTGTAAGCCAGCCCCAATTAAATACTGTTCTTATAAGAGTTGCATTGGTCATGGAATCTGTTCATAGCAGTAAAACCCTAAGTAAGACAGGTACCTTCTCTCTCCTGTTCTCCCATTTCTCTCAACCAGGTAACTCAAAAACCTACCTACCTCCAATCCCTCCAGTAATTGGCTGTAGCCTTTTTCTTTAACCAATAGTTTTAAATTAAAGAACAAGGTCTAGTAAACATGAGAATTCACTTGTAGGCCTAGACATTTGGGTGCAGAATTTAGCACATAGCAACAGATGAAACCTCAACCCCCAGGGACCCTCCATCTCTGCCACAGCAGTGCTTAGAGTACAGGTATGTGCTGCTGTGCCTGCCTCATTAAGTGGGTGCTGGGGATCTGAACTTAGGCCCTCAGGACTGCATGCCACCCAGTTAGTCAACTCATCCATTCCCCTAAAACTGGCAGACTTTTCAACCCACAACTTTTTGCCATTGTCTCACTATAACCTAAAGACTATCTGAAAAACTGATCCCAAGTTCTCATCTCTGACTCTACTGACCCAGCAGAGGCTAAAAACAGAGCTGTCCTAAACACCAAGGACAAAACAAATCTTCCTGTAGATATTTGGGACATGTAATCAAATGGACAATAGACCTCCTAAGACCTTGGGAGAAAGCTAAGGTAGAAAGCTGGGGAAAATTCTTAGATAAAGTAGGACATTCAGAGCAATCTGTGTTTGAGGGAGTCCAGAGGGCTGTGCACAGACCAAAGGGAAAAGTGTGCTCAGAAAGTCCGAAGACTTCTGGAGCTGTCGCATGAGGCCGTCTCTTTAAGTTTGGTGCATACCTGGCTAAGTGTGGGAGAATGCCAGTATGGAGCTGACGTACTGACAGGGGAAGAGGTGCCTTTGTATGATGTTTAAAGTTTGGTTTAAGACTCCTGGTATTCAAGGACATCTCTTTCAAAATATAATTTACAGAAAACTTGAAGGATCAGAGTTCAGTGACTGCACATAAGGAGCACAGTCTTTGAAAAGATAGTTTGGATGGAGGAGTGGCACAGACTTCTGAAGTGGAAACTTCAGCGTTCTTTGGAGAGTCAGTTGTGTTGGAGGGTGTTTTTCTGGGGCAAACACATGAAGGAGTGTTTTCCTGAAGTAGACACCGGTGAAAGACTAAGGCAGACTTGTGAAGGAACGTTTCACTGAAGCAGACACCGGAGAGATGTTCTGCTAAAGCGAGCGTGTGAAGGACACGTGATGAAGGAGTCTTTGCTAAGGACACGCATGTTTTGGTCCATCTTACATTTCGTAGTTGAGCTGTATTTGTCGGGACTCCATAGAGAGAAATGCACCAAAAATTGTCTGATGGTGTGCTGCAGTTTCTTGCTGCCTCCTCAGACTCAGACTGATTAGCAGAATGATGCCAGCTGAGACAGACACACATGCGTGCTGAGATAGGACCGTGGAGGACACGTGATGTTTGGAGAGAGTATAACTTGTAGCCAGTGATGAAGGCTGAGCTAGGCTTGCTTATGCAGTTGGTTGGTCTTGCCTCTTTGCTAATCTTTGATTTGCTGAGAGGCAAAGCCGAGAACTGTTCCTGGTGTTCCTGTTGGCCCTGGTCCCTCCTGTTGACTTGTCCCATGGTTGAGGCTTGGCTGTCTCTGCTAGGTGGTGCCACTGCTCCTGATTCCTGTTTGCTATCCCGACTCTGCAGAACTGGACTGCTCCTGTGTTCACGAAGTGTTTCCGAGTGGATTGAGCTGCAGTTGCCAACCGGTAAACTGAACGGCTGATGTCCTAACAGCACAGGTGGGAGCTACTCCAAAGAACTTTTCTAAACAGGTCCACTTCCCCTGTATCCTTTCTTTTCCACTACCTCTGGTGGGTAGTGGGTTAAAAGGAAGGTTAAAGTGTTAAGAACCATCATTGAAAATAGGCGTTTTGGAAAAAAATAAAGTTATAGACTACCACAGCCTTCGGTAGTATTAAGCATGGTTAGTATTTTAAAGTTAACAACCTTTCACAGCCTTTAGTACAACTAAATACCAGAGAAATACAACTATAAATACCAGAGAAGACTGGGTGTGCATCTGGTTTCCATTATAATCAAAAATCCCATTTCAACAAAAATATAATACATGCAAAGAAATAAACTAAGTAAAGTTTATTCAAAGGAACAAAATAAATAGAAAATAACTATACTATACAGGAGGAGATCCAGACATTGGACTTATGAAGCAAACATCTTAAATGTGTTCAAAGGGCCAAAGGAAAACATTGACAAGGTACTAAATAATCTTTCAGCAAAATGAAAAAGTAAAATATGGAAATTAGAAAGAAATTGAAACCTTGGATCTGAAAAATACATCTGAAATGAAAGACTTAGTAGAAAATGTTTATAAATGTTTGATTTAGAAGAAGAAAGGGTCAGCAGAGCCAAAGAACAAATCATCCAGTGTGTGAACAGAAAGAGCATAAGTGGACCAGTGGGACATCATCAAATAGACAGCAGATAGACAGCAAGAAGCAGAAGACTCGGACAGAGGCCTGAGTACTCTGCATATTCAATGGAAAGCATAAGTAGACGAAATCAAGCCAAGCAGCCTCCGAAGTATAAGCCAAGACCTATTATACTGAAGCCATGAACACACACACACACACACACACACACACACACACACACACACACATACACCATTCAGAAAGCAGTAAGAGAAAGACTTACTACTCATTACTGGCCTTCAGCAAGAAATCATCAACTGGTTTCTCATCAAAAGCTACCGAGTTCACAGGTCAGTGGTATGATATTGAGAATTATATATCTGTCACAAATGAGGGAGAAATTCAGATATTCCTAGATAAGGGAAAACCGAGGGGGAAAAACATGTCTCCAGTGCATGTGATTACAAGGGCAAATACAAGAATCATTGCCATTGTGATTTTAATTTGTAAATGTATTTTTAATATGTGAATAAAAGACAAGGTTAATCTAAGTTAAGGAGTTGATTATCATAGGATGTGGCCTTTGGAGAATACCCACAGGAGACCTTCAGGGAGAAATAAGAGGGTGCTAGAAAATTGCTGACCGTGGGTGAGCAAGCGTTTGTCTTCGATAGGGAAGTGAGTAAAGAGAGGTCAGAAGGTTTGCAGCTTGGATTGTGACTTCACAGGCTTGCAAGAATAAAGACGTGCACGTTTAATCTGCATCACGTAGAAAGCACTGGGGCACGAATGAGGAAGGACAGAGAACAGAGCGACCCAGGGATGGAGCTTTCACACCATTTCTAAACTGTCAGAACATTAATTCAAGTTATATGTATTTTTATAGCTCCAGGTTACTGTGTCCATTTGTTTCCTAGTGCTGGGATAAAATACCCTGACAAAACAAACTTAAGGGGAAAGAGTTTACAATCACAGTTCAAGGAGCAGTCCACAGTCCATCATGGTGAGGAGGCCAGGGCAGTAGGAGCTTGAACACTGGTCACATTGCATCCACATCTGGGAAACACAGAGGCCCTGCCACCTTCGCCTGGACTGTCTTCTCCCTCTGTGCAGTCAGGATGCACACTGACACCCCTGCACACATGCTCTTGGAATAACCCTGCTCACAATTCAGGTGGGTCTTCTCATATCCATTAACATAACCAAAACAGTCTCCACAGACAGTCTTAGAGGCTGGCTCATCGAGGTGACCCCTCGTAGGGGTGACCAGAGGTTTGCCCCCTAGCTGATTTCAGTTGATCCTTGATCATCACAGTTACCGTGCTGGCTAGTCTTCTGTCAACTTGACACAAGCTAGAGTTACCTGAAAGGAAGGAATCTCAATTGAGGAAACGCTTCCTTAAAGTTTCACTGTAGGGTATTTTCTTAGTGATTGATGGGGGAGGGCCCGGCCCATTGTGGATAGTGCCATCTCTGGGCTGGCCAGAGTTCTATAAGAAAGCAGACTGAGCAAACCATGGGGAGCAAGCCAGTAAGCAGCACCGTCCATGGTCTCTGCATCAGCTCCTGCCTCCAGGTTCCTGTCCTGTTTGAGTTCCTGTCCTGACTTCCCTTGATGATGAACAGTGACGTGGAAGTGTAAGCCAAACCCTTTTCTCCCCAACTTGTTTTTTGGGCATGGTGTTTGTTGCAGCAATAAAAATCCTAACTAAGACAGTAGCCTATTAATTCTCATTGTAGTCAAAAAATACAGAAAACAATATAAAATGAGGACATAAAAGCATATCTTATGATAATGAAACAAAGCACCTAGCATCTCTACATGGAAGACAGCAGTAGGAGAGGAAATGATAGAAAAAAAATCAGAAAATACTCGGAAAACGCATTGCACGTAGACCTCTTCCCTGATTAGCAATTTACATGTAGCTTTCTGGCAGCCAGTGGTTGTCGTTATAGACACATTGGCTGATCTTTGTTTTAACTAGAGCCAAGGAGAAACCCTCTGTATATTTCTGTGTCCAAGTATCCACCTTTCTCGTTCTTACTCCGTTAAGTTCCACAGTAATGCCCTCATCTTAACTATACCCGTCCCTTGGAATGTAAGGGGAACTTGTTCCCTGTGTAGATTCTGTGTCTGAGGGTTTCACATTTGGTGACTGAGCTCACCATGAATTGAAATTATTTGACAGAAATTGTGTCTGTACTGAATATGACATCCCCTAGTCACATTTATATTTTATTGTTTATATTTTATTAAGCACTATACATATAGAGAAAAATCTAACGTTCAAAGGAGGATGTAAGTTAGTGGTATGCAAACATGCCATTTCATATAAAGGATTGAGCAGACAAGCCAGCCCTAGGAGTGGCTTCAAAAATCCCCCGTGCATTCCGATGGATACTCAGGGTACTCTGGAGAACGAGAAAGATTATGACATTGCCTACCACAACTATGGAGCTGAACTTCCCAAACCTGCAAGTTGGAAATGTGCAAGAGCGAGGGGTTTAGTTCTAGGTGGAGTGTGTCTGGGCCTGAGGACCAGGACAGCAGGTGGTTTAAGTTCCAGTCTGAGTCCCCATTGTGGTTTGTCCCCTGAGTTCGTGTGCTTGGTCCTCAGTGTGGTGGGACTTTTATCCCTGCTCTAGTATTTTAGCAGGTGGGGCGTTAGGCACTTGGAAGGGGTTAGTGCTGGTCCTGAAGAGCAGGTGAGTTTTCCAAGAGTGGGTTCTAGGAAGCAAGGCTACCCAGCACGTTTGATCTCTTGCATAAAGTGATCCCTAGGCTGCTTCTCCTCTGGGTTGTGTTTCAGCCACCCAGGCCATCTGGAGTTGATGCACTTGAATCTTCAAAGTGGACTCTCTCTTCCTTAAACATAAAATACTCATTCTCCAGTATTTTGTTATAGCCACAGAAAATGGACTAATAGTTTGAATCCAAAGGCAGGAGAAGATCTGTTTCTCAGCTCAATGTCTGCCAGGCAGAGCCAGTGAATTTCAGGTCAAAAAATCCTTCCCATTCTCGTTTCTCCTTTATCTCCTATAACGCGGTGTTCATATCCCATTCCTTGGAAGCCCCAACCCTGCTACATCCCCATCCCTTTTTGTTTACAAAAGGAATTGTGCACGTGTTGCTCATTGTACCTTAACTGCATCTGTGGACCTGAAAGAAATCAAAACTAGATCTCTTAGCACATTGTTAGGTATAAGGATAAACTCTCAGGAAAGAGAAACA
This sequence comes from Rattus rattus, assembly GCF_011064425.1. Taxonomy (NCBI): domain Eukaryota; kingdom Metazoa; phylum Chordata; class Mammalia; order Rodentia; family Muridae; genus Rattus; species Rattus rattus. The sequence goes on from NC_046165.1 coordinate 60,884,999, forward strand.
CTCTTCAGTAAGCCAGCTGGAGACTGGAGAGAATTTGTTCATGGTTTTGAAACAAGGCTGCACTGTGTATTACTGACTGACCTAGAACTCACTATGCCAACTTCTGCCTCCTTAGGGCTGGAATTAAAGATGTTGTTGTTTTTCTTTGTTCATTTGTTTTAAGACAGGGTGTGGTGGTTTGAATAAGAATGACCCTCGTAGGGCTGTCCAGTCTCTATCACTGTCATTGGATCCCCCTTCCCGCAGCTTGGACTGCCTGGTTAAGCCTCAGTGGGAGAGAAAGTTCCTAGACCTGCTAGAACTAGATGCTCCAGAGTGAGGTGGTACCCAAGGGCAATGGAGGGAGGGATTTATAAGGATGGGACTGAGAAGAAAGGAGGGAGGGCTGTGACCAGAATGTAAAGTGAATAGAAACAAAAAGGAGAAGGAAGGAAGGAAGGAAGGAAGGAAGGAAGGAAGGAAGGAAGGAGGAAGGAAGAAAGGAAGGTAGGAGGAAGGAAGGGAGGGAGGGAGAGGGGTAGGAAAGGGAAGGGGAGAAAGGAAGAGAGAGAGAGAGAGAGAGAGAGAGAGAGAGAGAGAGAGAGAGAGAGAAAGGAAAAGAAAAGAAAGGCCCTATAGGCTTACATACTTTAATTTGTAGACATCAGGGTGTGACACTATTTGAAGGGATCGGAAATATTAGAAGGTGTGACTCTGGGGTGGGCTTTGAGGTTTTTAAGAGGCCATGCCTCTCCCCCACCACCACTCTGTTTGTTTGTGGAACAGGATATAAACCTCTTAAACTTTTCCAGCACCAGGCCTGCCTGTGTGCTGCCATGCTCCCCACCATGATGAAAATGGACTAACTCTGTAGCGTTAAGCAAGTCCCCAGTTCAATTATTTCATAAGTGTTGCCTCAGTCACGGAGTCTATTCACAACAATAACACAGTGACCTAGACAGAGTCTCAGCTTAGGGTGACTGTGAACTTACAATGTAACTTGAAATGACCTTAAACTCCTGATCCTCCTCTCTCCACCTCCCTAGTGCTGGAATTAAGGGCACTCACAGAGTTTTGTGCATGCCAGGTAAGCACTGTGCGGGCTGAGCCACACCCCCAGTCCATACTTCCTTGGATCAGTATGGACTAGAGGATGCTGCTTATCCACATTTTAATTGTTTGGGTTTGTGCTGACACTGAAAGTGAGACAGATCCTACCTCCACTACCTTATGGTTTTACTGCTAAGAATAGACACTATGACCAAGGCAAGTCTTGGGCTGGCTTACAGGTCCAGAGGTTCAGTCCAGTATCATCAAGGTGGGAGCATGGTAGCACCCAGGCAGGCACGGTACAGGAGGAGCTGCGAGTTCTACATCTTCATCTGAAGGCTGCTAGCAGAATAGTGGCTTCCAGGCAGCTAAGATGAGGGTTTTAAAACCCACACCCACAGTGACACACCTACTCTGACAAGGCTACACTACCTAACAGTGCCACTTCCTGGGCTAAGCATATACAAACCATCACATTCCTTGACACCCATAAGCTTGTTCAAACATATGAATCGATGGGGGCCTACCTAGCCATGACATAAGAATTACATTTAGTCCAACTTCCAAAGTCCCCAGTCTATAGCAGTCTCAACAATGTTAAAATTCCAAAGTTTAAAGTCTCTTCTGAGATTCATCCAATTACTTAATTGTAATCTCCAAGGCAAGACAGGAAACCAGCTGGGCAAACTCCAAACATCTCCATGTCTGGATTCAAAGCGGTCTTCAGATCTCCACTCCTTTTTCATCTTTGTTGACTGCAACAAACGTCTTTCTCCTGGGCTGGTTCCACTCCTTGTTAGCAGCTTTCCTCAGCAGGTAGCCCACAGCTCTGGCATCTCAAACATCTTGGGTCTCCAAGGCAACTTCAATATTACAGCTTCGTGTTTCAATGTCTGGGATCCTCACATGATCTTCTGGGCTCCTCCAAAGGGCTGGTGTCACTTCTCCAGCTCTGCCCTCTGTAGCACTCTACGCTCAGGTCGATCCACTCCACTGCTGCTGCTGTTCTTGGTGATCATTCCATGGTACTGGCCTCTCCAATATGCTGGTTATCTCTGGAACGTAGCTTCTTTGTGCTCTCAGAAAACACTTCCCAGAAGATTTCACCTCAGTGATGCTGGTCTCTTCTTAATCACCACTAATTTCCTATCTCCAGCTGACCAGCATCATTTGTCCCTTCTATTCTGGACTCTAAAGCCAGAGACACATGGCCAAAGCTGCTGAGTTCTGCTGCTTGCTGGAGTGGAACATGACCCCCTTGTTCTATTACATTATCACCAGCTTTCTGTCTTTCAATTCCTTCACTGCATAAGCTTGGCTGTCCTGGAAGTCGCTCCACAGGAAATGACTTTGAGCTCTGAGATCTGCAAGGCTGTCTCCTAAGCACTGGGATTAAAGGTGTGGTCCACCAAGCCTGGACTTAAGCTTTTCTTCACCTAGAACTTGCTGTGTTCTCGGCTGGCCTTGTACTCAGAGATCTGCTTGTCTTTGCCTCCTGCTGGCTACTATGTCAGTGCTGGGAATCAATACAGATCCCGTGGAAGAGCAGTCAGTGCTCTTAACTACTGAGTCATCTCTCCAGCCCAAGACATTTTATAATACATGGATGGAAGCATGAGATCGGCCATAGCAGCCAACACAGGAAGTACCTGCTATAGCCCTTGGACATTGTCTTGAGCACTCTTATTTGGATTTGTTCTTGTTGCCTCTATTGCTGTGATGAACTCCATGACCAAAAGCAACTTGGGGATGGGGGAAGGATTAGTACATTTTACGGCTCATAGTTCAGTAGTTCTCAACCTTCCTAATGCTACATTCCCTTAATACAGTTCCTCTTGCTATGATGACCCCAACCATAAAATTATTTTGTTACTATTCCATAACTGTAATTTGCTACTGTTATGAATTGTAATGTAAATATCTGATATCTAGGATATCTGATATGCGACCCCCAAAAAAGAGTCTATAGGGGGGCTGGAGAGATGGCTCAGTGGTTAAGAGCACTGACTGCTCTTCCAGAGGTCCTGAGTTCAAATCCCAGCAACCACATGGTGGCTTACAACCATCTGTAATGAGATCTGATGCCCTCTTCTGGTGTGTCTGAAGACAGCTACAGTGTACTCATATACATAAAATAAATAAATTAAAAAAAAAGAGTCTATAGGTTGAGAATCTCTGTTATAGTCTATCATGGAGGGAAGCCAGGAGAGGAACTGAGGCAGAGACCGTGGTAGAATGTGCTGCTTATTGGCTTGCTCCCCTTAGCTCTCTTGGCCTTCTTTCTCACACAACTCAGGCCTACCTGCCTCTGGGTGGCATGTGCACAGTGGGCTGGGCCCTGCCACATCAGTCCTTAGTCAAAGCGAATGCCCCACGGCCTTACCTACAGGCCAATCTGATGGAGGCAATTTCTCAGTTGAGGTTCCTTCTTCCCCGGTAAGTCTAGCTGTGTCTTGTTGACAAAAAATTAACCAGCACAGGGCTGTTGGAAGCCAGGGGTCTTGTTTGTACATTCCCAAAGGATTTACCTAACAGTCACAAGGACGTTAGGTCACACAGAGGGGATGGGCAATAAATGGCTATCCAGAGACTAAGATAGCCCGAGATAAGTGTGGCTCCCAAGCTGTAGTAGTCTGGCTTTCCACTCTCGGTTAATAAGTCAGCGGGCCTTGGGAAATGTTAACATTGGTGCTGCTGCCTCTGTCTCCCTCCACTGCTTCCTGGGGAAACTCACTTCATGCCCCCAAGTCCAACTTCCAGGTAGAGGCTTGAGAGATAGTTCGATGGATAAAATGTTTGACAATCTGGGTTCAATCTCTGAGACCCTGGCAAATTGTCTACCAACCTCCACAGGCACGCTGTGGCTCTCACCTACCCCACCTTCTGTAATTAAATTTAAAATATATTTGCTCGAGCAGGGCAGCTACAACATTGGACTGACAAGGAGATAAACTCAGGCCTCTTTCAGCTCCAGATGGGAGCCTTTGGGTCGGGTGGGCACGCTGGGGTCTGGCTTGAGGCTGCCACTCAGAATTTCTAAGCCCTCCCTTCTGAGATGCTGACCTATCCTGCTTAGTCCTTGCCTTGAAAGCCACTTAATTTAACATCAGTGTTCCCAGAAACCAGAAAGGACTAAGTGCTAGACTCTCACCAGACACAGGTCCGCAGCAGATCTTTCCAGCTGTGGCATGCAAGTCCCAAATCTAACCCCTGTCAATTATGAAAGGGGAGTGGCCGCGTCCTGGTGCAGCTACAAGGTCAGCTTTGTCCCAGATGTAGGTGTGGGCTTACCACTAGCGTCCTGGGGCGGAGGTGAGGTGGGGTGGGGGATGGGGAAGGTGGGGGATGGGGGTTGGGGCGGCTCCCGAGGCGAGGCGGGTCCGGAGCGGAGAAAGAATAAAAGGCAGAATCAAACTCTAGACTCTGCACGTGCTACTCCTCCGGCTCCGGCTGTGGCATTCTCAGCATCCAGTCTTCCGCGTCTACAGGTCAGTGTAGGAGATGGTCCGTGTCTCCTGCCGCGCCTGTGCCCGGGAATTGGACCTCTTTCAGGGCGCGCGGGACGACCAGCGAAGTTTGTTGTTTGGATTGGGGTCCGGAGAGACTTCAGGGCGCCACTGCTTTTTGGGCCGCCAGGGGAGAAATGGGCTTCTACGTAGCCCGGGGTGGGGGTGGCGAGACGCCGTCCGCACCCTCCTGCTCTTAGCAGTGCTCTATATTTCAGGAATAGAAGTGGGCACACGGCTCCCAGAAAACTGGTTTGTCTAGTAATCTGGGATGCGATCTTCCCGAAGGATGGCTTGGGAGGGCCCCAACACCCTTTCATCAGGGAGCAAGCTGAGGCTGGCTGTCCTGGGTTCCTCCCGTTCTTTCCCAACCTCAGCAGGTGAAAGCCGAACACGGGGGTAGAATTTCCTTCCGACACTATGTAGCTCCCTCCTGCAGTTTTCTTCCTTTCAGTGACCAGTGTGTAAATTCCAGGCTTTCCCTATATAATTTTTTGAGTGACGGGAATGACGTTAACATGGACAGCGACCTTTGCCAGATGCCTTTTTAGGTTGTCTGCTTATATTAAAGTATCTCAATATGGTGAAACTTTTGTTTGATTTCTGAGAATAAGGAGACAAGAGACTACCCAGGCTCAGTGAGAGCATGGTGGTGTGCCACCTGGCTCTGGTGTCCCCAGGAGGACTCCGTGGAGGGTGAAGGAATTGCTGCTCAGAACTCTGGAGCTAAGTGGTGTCTTTGAACCCGGAACTTTATTAATCCCACCCGGAACTTTGTTAATCCCCGATTTGGGGGGCGGGGGAGGGAGTGGTGGTGGTTGGTGGCTGCCTTGACTGTTGCGGAAAGCCTACGATTGAGGTGTGTAAACCCAGTCCAAATGAAGGTGGGTGTGGCTGGCAGTACATGAAAAGACATTGGCATTAGGATGCTGCACTCAGGCAGTGCTGGCTTTTCCTAGACAGGTTTCTGGGCACAGAGCAGAATGGGATTAAACACAGCAGAAAATTTTCTGTAGAGACAGCAAAGAAAGATAAGGTCGTAGGGCAGGTTTGAGAAGCACAAGTCTGTGCCCTTGGGGAAGAGGTACAGAGGGGATTGGGGTTTGCCTGGTGTCCTGGTTCCTCCATAGTGTGTGTGTGTGTGTGTGAGTGTGAGAGAGAGAGAGAGAGAGAGAGAGAGAGAGAGAGAGAGAGAGAGAGAGAGGGAAAGAGAGAGAGAGAGAGAGCATACGCACACATTTATGCAAACCTTACTCTGAGTCTAGGAGCTAGTTAAACTCTTTTCTGTTTGACCATAGCTATGAACAGCTAACAACAGAATTATCATACTGAGCACTTTTTTAAAAAAAGGTCAGTAGTGTGGGGTGTGCATGCAGACAAAACACCCATATTCATAAAATACACAAATAAATATTTAAAAGTCGGTAGTGTGACCTATGTGCAGTAGGTCTCTGGGATGCTCCTCTCTCCCAAAGGCAGTGTCCTACTTTGCTTCTGGGGATGTTGACTACAGTTTACAGGGGTGGAAGCAAGTGTGTGTGTGCCCTTATTTCATTTAGCCCCATGTCATCCAGTCCTATCCATACTATATAGCATGTGACAGTATTTCTTACTTTTGTTGGTTTTGTTTTCTTTGTTTTAAAGGCTGAAATTCTGCTGTGTGTGTAGACCACACCTTCTTTCTCCAGTCATGCAGGGTGGATACTTTTTTATTTTATACTTACTGTGATGTGCTTGAGGCTTCAAAGGTCTCCATTTAGTCTCTGTGACTAAGACTGATTGGGGTTAGAAGTTTAGGGTGGTTTTATGGTGGTTGGAGCCCTGAAGCCTTTCCTCCTGGTGGAAAAGGCTGTTTCTAAGGAACACTACTGAAGCACAACTGTGTATTCCAGGACAGTTGTGATGAAATCCCACTTCCCAGAGGTAAAGCTGAGTCGTTTTAGTCTGAGAACATCGTCAGAGTACACATGAAGTCCTGGTGGCTTCTGCTCTCTGTGCTTCTGGAGCTGGCCGGGGCGGCTGGAACTGCCCTCCGGGGACATATACGCTGCCAGCGACACCTGAAGCTAGTGTAACTAACCCTGACTGAACTCTCACCTGAGCATTTCTCAAGGAAGCCTGGGCTCACAGCAGCTTATGAGAGACCTTTGCACCCAGGTGCAAGTACACGCAAATCTAGCTGAGCACCGAGCCCATCTCCATTACCCAAGTCACTAGTGTGGGTCTCCTCTCGGTGTTCCTGAGGGTCCTGCATGTTCTGGATGGGAAAAAAGAAATCATCCTGTTACTTGAGGGGAAGAGTGCATTGTCCTCTCAGTTTCATTCTTTGTAGTTAAAGTCTGCAAGATGCTTGGGAGAGAGTCCACTGACTACTTACTGTTTGACTTTAACAAAGAGGGACCAAGGACTCATGTTTGCTCTTTGCAAATTTACCTTCTGGCCCTGCAAAAGCTGTTCTCAGAGTGTGATCTGGGGAGCCTTGGAGATCCCAGAGACCTTTTGAAGAGTCCACAAGGTCAGACCACTGGAGGAAGAATGCTGCTATTTGCCTTTTCTCCCCCAGAGCACTAAGGGCTTCTCAGAAGATCTATGATGAGCGGTGTGATTGAGTATCTCGTGTTTCTAGAGATGAATGTGCTTTGACTGCTGTACATTTTCAAGCCTATTTTTATGTCTGTGGCTTTGGATTCGAGTCTTCCTGCATCCACATGGAAAGGCATCAAAAGGCAAATGCATTTATTTGTGACTGGAAATCTAATACTGCAATATAACAATATCCATTCATATATTTTTAAGATGTATTTATTTTATGGATATGAGTGCTCTATCTACACGCAACCTGCAGACCAGAAGAGGGCGTCAGATCCCATTACAGATGGTTGTGAGCCACCATGTGGTTTCTAGGAATTGAACTCAGAACCAACAGAAGAGCAGTCAGTGCCCTTGACCGCTGAGCCATCTCTCCAGCCCCCGTTCATACATGCTAAAGGAATGAATGATTCCATGCCCATGAATGTAAGGAAGGCTGCCGTGAACATCAACTCTGAACCAGTTCCTGGCTCATGAAGGGGAGTTTATCCAGAGACAAGGGCATAACGGAAAGTGCCCCTTAGCTTCCTGCTGCCCTGAGGCTCTCCTGTCAGCTCACCATTCTAAATAATGCAGTGGTATCAGGGTCGCAACGTCAAGACAAGCCACTGTGAGTCCTCTGACAAGTGTGACTTGAATGTCTTAACTAGATAGTGCAAACTCATTAAAAGTCCCAAATGATTAGATTTTCAGACTAGAAACTAGAATAAACTGCTGTTGAAGCATCAAGCTGGATGGGTCGGTCCCCAGGCTAAGCATCAGACAGGACAGATTATCAAATCGTACTGTCCAGAAGCAGCAGAGTAATGTCTTGCTGAGGGGAAAGGATACCAGACAGAATCACAGAGCTTCCACTCTGAATGGTCTTAAATGCTGAGTCATCTCTCCAAACCTCAGTTGGCAGCCCACGGCCACCAGGAATACAATGACCCCTGGCAGTGTGCTGCATGGACTTGACTGATATGAAAGCGCCAGTGGGCCCCGATTCCCCTGAATCAACATGCTCATCCCAGCCTCACGGACTGGGAAAGGAGGATTTCTCTGTGTAACCATGGCTGTCCTGAAACTTGTAGACCAGGCTGTCCCTGACAGAGAGATCTGCTTGCTTCTACCTCTGCAGTGCTGGGATTAAAGGCTCGTGTGCCGCACACCGGGCTTTCAGTCCACAGCTATTCAGAGCACAGAGGAGGCTGAGTGCGGAGTACACACTTGGGAAGCTGGCAGATCTCTGTGAGTTCCAAGACAGCTGAGGCTATACAGTGAGTCCTGTCTTCAAAAAAAAAGTGCAAATGAATCTTGAAATTGGAAAGTTTGAGGGCTGCTGCTGTGAGTCTGGTCATGCTCACACAACAGGGGAGACACTAGAAGCACATCGGTAGGAAATTCCAACACTCACCTAGTTGATTATTACATCCCTTCGCCGTATTATGGAATTATTACTGCATGGCCTCCTACGGAGCAAGATGGCTTTATGCAGCATGTGGCTGTGTTGAGATGAGCTGGGCAGTAGAAAGACAATTGTCTTTACTTGGGAAAACTGCACTGTGGGTAGAAGTTTCTGTTGCTCTGACTCTGTGTCTCCACGTTAAAGCTATCCCATAATGGATCCTCCAGCTGGAGATCAGGGCAGCAGGCTTAAAACAGCAGATCAGGGTAGTTCTGCTAGCCTGTGGCAAGCAGGAAGGACCAATAACGGCTGTTAGTGGATTGCCAGCACAGGTATCTGTTGTCCATGTTGCCAGAGTAAAGCATTTGGCCATTGGCTAAGAAGCCATCAGGCACCTCCTTGTGTCTTCCTTGAAGAGGGGATAATGAGGTAGGTCAGCAGTGTGGGGGAGGTGGGGGTTGTCATTCTTGTGCTTTTTGGAATTGGAATTTGTCCTTGACTTTCAATGTCCTGGGGAATCCTGTGGTTCAAAGGCTTCCTCTGCCTCCTTTTGAACTTGCTGATAAGTGACTGAAAAGATCTGAGTTCTCACCTGGTCTTGGCTGAGGGGAGGAGTTTCCCAACAGCATCCCTCTGAGAGTGGTTAAGGAGAGTCTCGGATGTCCCCTGTATTCCGTGTATTGGGGCCAACACTGGTTGCTTCTTATCTGATGCTAACCTGGAGCCGGAAAGCCAGTGATGTGCCCATGACTGGCATCCCCGTGCCCCAACAGGGGCTACTGGAGTTTTAGCCACCTGAACTTTTCATACTTAAAAAAAAATTTGCCCCTCCCATGACTCATAAGGTTTTAAAACATTTCCTCAAAATGGTAACTGTTTATTGCCCACAGCCATGAAATATTATTTAGGAGTACCTCAACCTGTGTTCTTGGGTCAAAGACACTCTTGTTTGGAGGGAAACGGTTTCATCATTATGGAACAAAATATCTTTAATCAAGGAACTTTTTAAACCCATTGATGGGAACATCAGGTAAGTGGGTTAGAGCAAAGCAGAGAAACATCTTTGCTATGTTTTGGATATGACCCGATGACAGTGTTAACTTTAGGATTGATGGGAGCCTGCTACGTTAATACACTCTGAAAGGATTTACCTGATACGTCACAATAGGCTAAACACAGTGGTGGGCAACAGGTGGCAGTTTCAGAGACCAATGATAACCCAAGGTGAATATAAGCTTTTCAATTCTCCACAATTACCTGTCCTAAGTGGTCATCCATCTTTGTAGTCAGTACATAAGTGTGTGCCTGTCCTGCCCCCACCTCCTCCTTTTTTCTCCTGGAAACTTTCTGTTCACAGTGTGGACACAAGTCCTGCACATATGAACCTAACTTCCTGAGACAAGAAATGGTTCCACTGTCAGCTGGTAGTGAAGGGAGGAGGAAGAGGAGGAGGGAAGTATTTGCACATTTGTGGTCTTGGAAGCACTTGGAAAATGGCTTTTCAAAATGAGCTTCGAAGGAAGTAGGAGTCAAACAAAGGCTGTTCACAGCTTACTAAATATTGCCAGGCCTTTTTCTCTTAGCCATCTGCTTTCCTAGTCTGCTTCATTCCAAATGTAACATCTGAAGAGTTAGCACAGATCGTCAATGCTTGGCTACTTAGTCTGGGACCCGCTTGTCCCCTCCAGATGGCTTATGTTGTGCACAGGTTGTTAGCAACTGTAGTCAAGATTGCAAGTCCTCCACAGAGCTGGTGACTGGTTTCTTTTGTTCTTGGGTTTTGAAGTTGTTTGTGCATTATTGACCCCCACCGTGGATTTGCATCTGACTTGGTTTCAGTAATACTCCCTGGTTAGGCTTTGTGGGAACATTTATCCTTTTCTTTTGTCACTAAGCGTGACCCAAAGCAGGCACATGACTGGCTTCCTATAGGAAAGTCAGCAGTTAAGGCTGATGCATTCCTGAATCAGAAAAGAAGGTGTTAATCTTGAGCTGGTGGTAAGTGTGATTTCAGCCTAGGCAGCTTGTTTCTAGGGGCCAAATGGATGTAAAGTTAGTAATGAACTCCATCCTTCCTTGCTCCCAGGGTATCAGAGGATCAGATGCTGTTCCTTGGGATGCTAAAACAGGTGGTCAGCAGGACAGCACAGAGCAAAGCCTCTAGCTGCCGGAAGCTTGTCTTGCCCTGGCAGTTTCTAGGCAGCTCCCAGCATCGAGTCCCAGCAAATGTCAACTTCCACTCCACCTCATTCTCGGAAGCAGAGCCTCCTAGGGTTTTGATCACAGGTTGGTTTCTCTCCTCCTCATTTGTGGGATGAGCCTTGCTTTCTCTGAGCTGTTTCTTGGTGACAGGGAGTGTGCTATGCTATATCAGAGCAGGCTATGATAAACACCAGATTTAGTGGTGTTTAATGGATTTAATGGTTGCACTGCAGAAAGGGTCTCTGAGTGAGGCATGTCATCATAAAGTACTTTTTGTTGGGGTGGCAACCCTTTTTTCTATCAGACACAGCCCTGTTTTGAAAAGTCCTGGGTTTAGATTAGAAGGGATTGTTATTTGGGGGTAAGAGATTTATCAGAAGGATTATTAACACTGTAGACAGGGAGACAGTAGTATAGCAGGGGCTCTGAGGAAAGTTAAGGGGTGAGGAGATAGATGCATATAGGTTGGGCACTCAGAGAAAGGACTCCCTGCAAAGTAGGCAGAGAACAGGAGGGGGACTTGAAGCCAAAAATCTAGTCTCTTAGCCCAAGGGCTGGGGATTCTAAAGGCTCTGAAGAGTTTTCTTCCTTAATTTGGGGTTGGCCAGTTTAAAGAGAGACAGACTGTCCCACAATTGTTGTGTAACCATGTCCTGATCTGGCCTTGAACTTGTTGAGTCAGTCCATCTTCAAGGGCCCTACTGGTGGAAGAAAAGCCCATAAGGCTTTATTTTAAGCTGCTTGACTTTTGTCTGGGTTCAGGAAGGTGAGGAAGAAGCCAGCCATCTTGAAAATTCACCAACTTTGTTACCTAGTCATAGCCTCTCTCCCTATCTGTCTGCATACCAGGGAGCCTGTCTAACACCTAGTCTCCCAGCTTTGGGAATTAACAGTTCAACTAAAGTGGAGGTGCAAACAAGACGGTGTGGATCTTCCCTCTTTAGCTCCCCTTACTCATAACTGTTGCCTATGTTTGCTTTCCCTAAAAAAAATGTGTTTTCTGAGTGGACCTAGGGGCCAGATAGCTGCCTTGGAACCTGGTTTCCTTCTGTATTATAGGTAATGGTCAGGGCAGCAACGCTGAAAGGACATCAAGGGTACCAGTTTAGAACACATCTTTCTCGTAGGCACATCTTTCCTTGGCCAGAGTCCCCAGCCTAAGCTCAGAACCACCCATCACAACGATCACATACTGTTACTGCACTTTCTTGTGTGCTGGAAATAAAATGGGATATAAATACTGCCCGGGCTTCTGGTTGCCTTAAATGCCTGGCCCACCCCACCTCTTCACTATAAGCTCCATGTTGTCACTAACGGGGTGCTTCCAAGCAGCCCAAGACAACCTCTCATTTGATTGACACATTCTATTTCTCCCTCTCCTGACATAACTTGCTCTTTGTCAGTTTTTTTCATTCTCTGTCTCCACTGGGGAGGCATCTCTAGGGCCTCTGGGTTCCAGTCCTGTGTTAACGGGTAGGGAGTCTCAGTGTGCTACATTCCTGCCATGTACCTGTCTTGCCTGAATTTTACAGTTGTTCTACTCCAACCGTGTTCCTAGTCCCTGGCTTCAGCCTCCAAATTAGGAAGCTAGTATCCTTTCTTATTTTGGTGGCTCCTCACTGATTTTATTTTATTTTTGAGGCAGGATCTGTCTAGTATGTAGTTCTGGCTGCTTCAGGCTAGCCTTGATCTCAAGAGATCCACCTTCCTCTGCCTCCCAAGTGCTGGGACTAAAAGGTGTGTACTACTACACCAGCTTGTCCCTTGTCCCTTTGTCAAATGATTTCTTGAACTGTCCTCTTTGGAGCTGTGCCCAGCATCAATGTTACTTTCTTGTGCCCTTGCTTCCCTCTTCCTCCAAAGCTCTCACCTTCGCTGATACCAGTCCACGATGGGCAGTGGCTATCCTGTGTTCTGAGTGTACTGCAGTGCTGCTAAGAGTCGTCTGCAGCAACTCAATCAGATCACCAACCCTCCCCCCTCTCTTCAACTCACTTAAACAGGAGGAACCTTTTCCACTGTTATGTTCAGGATAGATTTGCAGTTTGGTCTCACCCTGTTTTCTTTTTCACCTAGGGGGTCTTGGCCAGCTGGGAGTAGGACTTGCTAACCTCTTGAGGTAAGAGTTTCAAAATCAAGTTCTTAAGGGTGTACAGTTGTCTCTGTAAACATTGGCTATTTTTTCTTTTGCTTCTGGCCTCTTTCTGCTTCTAAGACATCACACCTAACTAGCTTTGTAAAACATTTTATTTTACCTCCTTGGCACAATACCAGCTATTTGCCTTGGTTCTGACTTGGGTACATGGAGAATCACCACCCTAAGTGAATCACTTACCCTTTAGTTGTTTGGGAACAGAGGGCAGGGGGCTTATAGTAACTGAAAGGGACTCTGGGACAGAAGACAGCAGGGTGAGAGAATAAAGCAGAAGAGGAGGTGCCAAAGATATGGAGATAGCATTGGTGACAGTACAGTAGGGGAGGGGACAGAAGCAGAGAACAGGATATGAGAAGAAAAGGTGTGAACCCGGGGAGGTGAGGCTGAGGGACATGTGACAGTGGTACTGAGGAAGGCCCAGAAGTTGCAGTGTCTATTCGAAACAATGAGTTCCCTTTAGACTTGTATCCTTGACATTGCTGACATGTTGGGGGTGGCGGGCTTTCTTTCCCTACAGGAAACGATTTGGGAAGGACAATGTGATCCTATCAGACATAAGGAAGCCCCCTGCTCATGTCTTCCACAGTGGTAAGATATAGATGGTCCTTGATGTTTTACTATTCAAAAATACAGTCAGAGGGGAAGCTCACGGAGTCCACATGCAACTCAAGGAGGGACTGCAGCATGGTCCTGGCTTAAAAGTGTATTTCCAATGCTGCTCTGTTCAAATGTCAAAGAGTAGAAGTGTTCTGTGGAACCGGAAGTTTGGAGTAATATATTTTAATATTACTTAAAATAATGTCTTTGAACTAAAACTTTGGATTCCTATCTCCTGAGTTTTTGACTGACTGACTTAAAGAGCCTACAGACAAAAATTATGTTATTTGATGAGGAAAAGAGGTTGAAGAATATGGAGAGGGGAGATGACTCAGTGGTTAAGAGTTCTTTCAGAGGACTCAAGTTGGGTTCCCAGCACCCACATCAGATGGGCCCCAAACCCCCTGTAACTCCAGCTCTAGAGGATTCAAGACTCTCTAAGGCTCCATGGGCACAGGCACTTACAAGCACTCACCACCGATAGCTTCAGCACCTTTTTCTGGCCCCTGAGGGCACCTGGATTCACACACCACCACCACCATCACCATCACCACCACCACCACCACCACCACCACCACCACCACCACCACCACCACCACCACCACCACCACCACCACCACAACAACAACAACAACAACAACAACAACAACAATAGCAATAAAGAATTCCAAGAAAGCAGACATGGAAGGTGGAGCATGGTTGTTAACCCAGTGCTCAGAAGGCTAGTGCAGAAGGACCACAAGGTTCCAATCCAGCCTAGGCTACCTAACCAGGTTCTGCTCCAGGAAGGTTGGGGAGAGGGAGGGTGAGAGAAAATGAGATTTTCTCAAAGTCAGCGGCAGGAGACAGGGAGTGCATTTAGCTCTCAGCTGCATGCAGCTTTTGTCACTCTGTGATTACAGGCCCATTTATTTACGCCAACATCTTGGATTACAAGAACCTTCGTGAGATTGTGGTGAACCACCGTATCAGCTGGCTGTTTCACTACAGTGCCCTGCTGAGTGCCGTGGGAGAAGCAAATGTGTCGTTGGCCAGAGATGTGAATATAACTGGTGAGCAGTTGGCTCTGGCCCAGTGGGGCCAGTTTTTTCCAGCTCTTGGTAAGGAGTTTTATTTTCAGGTTTTCATAGTGTTTACTTATTTCAGGACTGCATAACATTCTAGATGTTGCAGCCGAATACAATGTGAGATTGTTTGTGCCCAGCACGATTGGAGCCTTTGGACCTACCTCTCCTCGAAACCCTACACCTGATCTTTGTGTTCAAAGGCCTAGGACCATCTATGGGGTATCCAAGGTCCACACAGAGCTCATGGGAGAGGTAAGCATTTCTTGGCAAGATTGCTCAGTGTTCAGGATCAGATAATTCTATGTGTCTGACCCCATTCTTTCTGCCTCAGACACTTCCTGCTTCATTCTTAGGGAAACATTTGCACCCCAGAGATGCTTACTTTACCAGTGTGTTTGTCAACTGGTAGGCCGCTTGTAGGCCATGAAGAACAACTTGGCTATAGGTTGCCCCTTGTCCACAGCTGTGGTAGTAACACACAGTACTTCTGGGGTTATTAGTGGGAGTGTTAAAACTTTCTGCATGAGAGAGAGACAAAGAGGGAGTGGGAGAGAGGGAGAGCATATATGTGGGGAACAAACAAGTGTATGTACTCATTTGTGTGGATGCCAGAAGTTGGGTGACTTTCTCAATTCCCCTCCACCTTAAACTTTGAGACAGGGTCTCTTCCTGGAACCTGGAACAAGTAAGCTAGGCTTACAGGCATTGATCCTTTGGGATCCTGTCTCACTCTCTTAGTGCTGGTTTACAGCCACATGCTGCGCCCTGCTTCCTTAAGTGGGTTCTAGAGAATCTAACTCTGTTCTTCATGCTTGTGACAGAAGCACTCTACCAACTGAGTCATCTCTCCAGACAACAAACTTTGTACTGTGGAAAACTTCAACCATGCTTTTACTCTGACTTTATCATACACTGTAGTCAATGCCTGGTCCTTCAGGCACTGGACATCAGACTCCCAGCGGGGAAGCAAGCCTGTAGTGCTCATGGCAGGGAGCAGGAGCGCCACCTGCAGGCTGCTCCATCATTTACAGTGTTGATTTAGCACCGAGATGTTGATTCTTGGAAGATAAAAAAAGTTATTAAACAAAAGTGAGAAACATAGACATTCCGAAAATTCCATTACTTCCCTTTTAAAAATTGTGTCTATGCATGTTATGTGTGTATATTCATACACGGATGTGCCAAAGCATGTGTGTGAAGGTCAGAGGTCAACTATGGAGTCTCTTTCCACCTTTATGTTGGTTCTGAGGTTCCAACTCAAGTCACCAGGCTGTACGGCAAATGCCTTTAACCACTGAGCCATCCTCCAGGCCCCAAATGCTTATTCTTTTGAGGAACATTTTAACTGCATGTGATGATATTTTAGGAAAAGGCTATTTTTGTTTTATCTGATCTGCAGAGTTGTTATTGTTTTCTTTCTTTCTTTCTTTTTCTTTTTTTTTCCTTAGTACTATTATTACCGGTATGGGTTAGATTTCCGGTGCTTGAGATATCCTGGAATCATTTCTGCCGATTCCCAGCCTGGAGGAGGAACAACTGGTAAGTGCTATTATCAGTCTCCTCCATCTTTAATTTCTCTTCTTTCAGGGAGACCTTGCTTAGTCCAGAAACTGGTATTTCAAGAGAGATGGCAAAATAGGGAGTATTTTTCTCTCCCCTTGGCCCCAAAAATGCAGTAACTAAAATTTTTCTCATTTATCTGTGTATAACAGTAAATCTTGATGTAGCCCATCTATTCAGATCTTTCTTGGGAACTTAACATTCCTAATATTCTGAAGAGGTCCTGTATTAAGAGCACTGGAGAACTGGCATCTCAGTTCTGACCCTTCTCCCTCCTGCTTGAGAAAACCCACGGGCTAGGATTCTCTTTTAGACTACGCAGTCCAGATTTTCCACGCTGCAGCCAAGAACGGCACATTTGAATGCAACCTCAAGGCCAGCACCAGGCTCCCGATGATGTACATCAGTGACTGCCTCAGGGCCACACTGGAAGTCATGGAAGCCCCTGCGGAGTGCCTGTCCATGAGGACCTACAACATCAACGCCATGAGCTTCACCCCCGAAGAGCTGGCCCTGGCGCTCCGCAAGCACGCGCCTGACTTCCAGATCACCTACTGCGTTGATCCTCTCCGACAAGCTATAGGTGGGTCCGCACGCCAGTCCACTCTAGCTCAAAATACGGTCCGTGAGTACACACGCCCACCCAGTGGGGACGCTTTACGGCTGAGGAGCTGTGGTGGGCCATCCACAAATGCTTCCGTGTAGAAAATTAGTCCTTGGAAGAAAGGTTCCAGCTTAGGAAACAGTCCGGCCCCATTTCACGATTACCC
This sequence comes from Rattus rattus, assembly GCF_011064425.1. NCBI lineage: Eukaryota > Metazoa > Chordata > Mammalia > Rodentia > Muridae > Rattus > Rattus rattus. The sequence goes on from NC_046165.1 coordinate 60,901,861, forward strand.
ATAGTCTGAAACACCCTTCTGGACCGAAGAACGTCCCCTTTCAAAGCTCTGTGAGGTTTTTAATAACATGAAACCCCAGTGCAGGCGCCCAGTGAAAGGGAAAGAATCAGCTCAGGACCCCCCAGACCAAGTTCTCAGCACAAAGGAGACTTATTTGCCCTAGAAGGACAGAGGGTAGGGTTAAGGGACAGAGACAGGAGATAGAGGATGAGGGAGAAGGTGAAGGGAACAAGAGGGAGGAGAGAAAATGAGCAAGAGAGAGGGGTAAAGGGCGTTTGCTCCGGAGGACAAAGGACCGCCTCTGGATAGAGAGGAGACAGACACGGCTCACTGAAAAACGGTGGTTTACAAAGGTAAAATGGGAAAGTCCGTATTAGGATGAGGTGTTTAATTTCAATTAGGTCAGCCAAAGGTGGCTTTTGATTGCTGGACTTCTGAGCTTTGTTAACTGGACCTTGGTAATCAGTCTCAAGAGGAGGAATTGGCCAAACAAAGGAGTAGATCTTGGTGACTAGCTTTAGGAATGTAGGGAGAAGGGCAAAGCCTGCCAGAGACATGCTAGCCAGGTCAGGGTCCCAGTGTCTTCAGAAGAAGTGGCCCTGTGTGTATTAGTTCTGCTCTAGTCAAAGACAAGCCTTCCCTCTCTGCCTTCACATAAAATTCGTCCAACCATCCACAAATCCAGATCCAGGATAATCCAGTGTTCTCTCCTGTGTCTTTCCCCAGCGGAGAGCTGGCCCATGATTCTAGATGACAGCAATGCAAGGAAGGACTGGGGCTGGAAACATGACTTTGATCTTCCAGAGTTGGTGGCTACAATGCTCAGCTTCCACGGAGTCAGCACTAGAGTTGCCCAAGTGAACTGAAAGTGGAGGAGCAGCCCCCGTGTCCTCTCAGTACAAGGGACATGGCAGTCACTAAGTTGGAGAACTGGACTGAGTTCTAGCTGCTCACATGGAACTGCCGGTTGGGGTTGGAGGTCCTTTACACATTGCCTTTGTTACACACACACACACATATGGTCCAAGTACATATGCCAGGGAAATGAAGTCCTAAGTGGTGGTGGCTAGCTCTTGGAATTTACATCATTTGTATTAATTAAATTCAATTTAAGCATCACACCTGAGACTTATTCTCTTGACCAGAGACCAAAGATTACTTTACATGTTAAGGATTTTCAAAGATGTTCTTCATGTTCAAAACTTGGATACTTCTTCAAAAAAACGATTACTTGCAACTTACTTTTTACTTAGGTTTTATCTAGGTGATTCAGAATATGAAAGATGATGCAGTTCATAAAGGGGAAGGGACGTAATGGATTCCGACTCCACTGGGGGCTGCTAGAAAGCTCAGTGATATAAGCACTTAGAAACACTTGCTGCTCTTATAGAGGACCTATGGAATTTTAATTCTCTGGCCTGGTGACATCAGCAACCCCAAAGAGATTGTTTGAAGATGCAAATTTCTGGGCTTCACCCCTTCAGACTGACACAGCAAAGTGGAGGCTCAATCCTCCTAGGGTCCAAGCATGGTTTCTAAAGAGTGCTCCTGTGATAGTAGTGAACTCACAGACAGAGAGGTCGCTCAAACCCTGGTGGGTACACCTGACTACCTCACAGAAATCACCAACAAGGGGAACTTCCAGCTCCACAGCTATGTTAAAATTAGCTGTGCTTCTGCTCTGGGTTAGTAATGGTAAATTTTTCTGCTTGTATATTTTAAACTCCTAGGGGGTGACCTGAGCATTTTTTCCTTTAGTTTTAACTGGACTTGAATTTTTTAACAGAACTTTTAGATAGTAGAGTCTTAATGACTACAGTAAGTATAACTTACCTCTTATACATTTAATATAATTAAGCTTACATTGTGGATTTTGTTTCCTAAAACCCTTCTTAAAAGAGATTTAATGAGGCAGTTTTATATACCATAAAAGGTTTGATTTGGGGATGTCTGGAGAAAAGGCTCAGCACTTAGAAACACTTGCTGCTCTTATAGAGGACCTGAGTTCATTTCCCAGCATCTGATTGGTGGCTTATAATAACCTTCCTTCCATAGCTCCAGTCCCAAGGACCTGACACTCTTCTGATCTCTGTAAGCACTCATACATGCTTACATGTACATGATACATACATTTCACATGCAGGCAAATAATCACACATGTAAAAATTTATATTGTTTTTCAGTATGTTAGAGTTGCAGTCTTGATAACAATAGAGGAACCCACACGTAAGTTCCCTCTCTCTGAAGCAGCCACTAACTTCCTGTGTCTCAGGATGGGGGTTTCTGAATAACTCCCATGAGTGGAATGTAGTCAATAGCAAAGGACCTTGGATTTGTTAATCTGTTAGACGACGAGGTTTCACAAGTGTTGCTCAAAGTTCAAAGCAACTTTTGAAGTCACCTAACAGGTTAAGAGCAAATGATCATGGTTGTGTAGGAAGGTACATGTTTGCAGTTCATGTGTGATTTTAGAAATCTATGTGCATGGTGAAACTCAAGCAGCACAAGTGGGTAAATGCAGTGAAGAGTGTGTCTCGCCCTCTGTGGGTAACCATGACATGGTTACACTTGTGTCAGTGTGTGTGATGCTCAGGGCTTATGCACAGCAGGTAAGTGTTCTGTCACCAAGACACATCTCCAGTCACATCTGTTTAAAGACTCTAAAGCTCGTCACTGGCTGGTTGTACAGAGATATTTAAGAGGCCCCATTCTTTTTTTTTTTTTTTTTTTTTTTTTTTTTTCGAGCTGGGGACCGAACCCAGGACCTTTCACTTGCTAGGCAAGCGCCCTACCACCGAGCTAAATCCCCAACCCCTAGAGGCCCCATTCTTAAATTCATTGGGACTTACAGCCCTTAACTGTCATAAACAAAGCTGTAAGAAAAATGGTTATTGTCTATTGTCTTAAAGGGCCCATGTCTCTTTCTCGAACTTGAAGGACACAGCTTTTGTACTCATCCAACTGATGATGCCTCTTTTTTCTATCATGATAAGCTTACTAAGTGAATTTGGAGAACTTACCTAAATGAAGTGCTGATACCAGGAGCTTTTCATGAGATATTTACCCATACACTTTCATGAAAGAACTGCGTGATATAAACATGCTGTGTAAACTGTATGTTTATTTTTCTTTTCTCTTTTAAAAAATATTGCTTGTTTTGTTCTTTTTGTTTTTGGGTATTTGTTAGTTTGTTTGTTTGTTTGAGACAATATTTCTCTGTGTATCCCTACCTGACCTGAAAACTCTCTATGTAGATAGACTATGCTGACCTTTAAGCCAGCAATCTGCCTGCCTCTGACTCCCCAGTGCTGGGTTTTAAGTTGTGTTCCTCCTTAGTGTGTTCACAGCTCAGATGCTGATTTAGGAGTGCACTATTATTTCCAGTGCCTTATTTTATTACTACTAGGGTATCAATTCATGGTTTACATTCTAATGCACATTAAAAAAGCAAAGTCATTCTGCTGAAGTTTCTAATTTTGAAGCTCAGTGTGAACAGAGTAACAAAATGTTATCAGGATAGTGAAAATAAGAACCGCAGAGAAATGCTTCTCTCGCCTCTGCCCAAAAAAGTACTGGGTTGCTAACATGAGTAACAGAAATAACAAGGAGCAGGAGTGAAAGATGTAATAGGAAAGAAGACTGCTCCCTACACTGCTTAGAAAGTGCGGTTACCATTCATAAATGCATGTAACACTGTCCAGGAGCCCCTCCCGTTGGCTCCTATCTGCAGGCATAGAGACATCAGGACCACAGCTGTGGACAGCGCTCCTCTCACTTCCGGCCCTTCGCTGGGTCGGATTTCTCCAACATTTTCTACCATTCAAAACGTATTTTGTGTAAACCCGAGTATATAGATAACTGAAGTGCCCATGTCTATCAAATGTTTGCTGATCGTACACCACAAAGTGATCTATCTTAAGCGAATCTTTTGTATAAACATAATTTTCCCATAGATGGCAGATGAAAGCAAATGTAAGTACTAATGAGACGATGTGCTTGTTGGATTTTACATAAAGCACTCAATCTTAGCTGGGTATTTGATACCGCAGGATCTACAGCACCTTTGATATACTTTTCAGAGTTAGTCAGTGTATGATTTTTATAATCAAGACTAAGAATTCCTCCCCACATAAATAAGTAGTATGATAAGCAGAATTATAATTAAGACCTGTGGTGGTTTGAATGAGAATGGACCTCATAGGCTCAGATGTCCCAGTGCTTGGTCCCCAGTTGGTAGGACTAGTTGGGAAGAAGTAGGAGATATGACCTCGGAGGAGGTGCGTGACTGTGGGCAGGTGTATTAGTCAGGGTTTCTATTGCTGTGATGAAATGCCGAGACCAAAAGGCAAGTTGGGGAAGAAAGGGTTTGCTCAGCTCACACTTCCACAACGCTTGCTGTTCATCATCAAAGGATGTCAGGACAGGAACCTGGAGGCAGGAGCTGATGCAGAGGCTGTGGAGGAGTGCTGCTACTGGCTTGCTTTGATGATGAACCGTGATGCAGAAATGTACCAAAGTGGCCAGGGTAGCTGAGGTGGGGCTATGCGTGGGCTCAACATAGACTTCCACTCACCATGGCTGTTGTGGCTACAGATGCTTCTGAATGCCAGAACTGGGGGCTGGAGATTTAGCTCAGTGGTAGAGCACTTGCCTAGCAAGCACAAGGCCCTGGGTTCGGTCCCCGGCTCCAGAAAAAAAAAAAAAAAAGAGGGGGTTGTTTGCCCCCTCCTCCTCCTGAATGCCAGAACTGCCAACAGCAGTGACCAACACTGAGCCCAGATATGGCACCATTCTCAGGGGTGACCAGCTAGCAACCTGGTGACAAGTTGACTACATTAGACCACTTCTGTCCTTGATACTTATTCTGGTTACAGATTTGCCTTTCCTACATGTAATGCTTCTGCCAAAACCACCATTGATGGTTACACTTACAGAATGCCTTCTCCACCATCATGCTATTCCACACAGTATTGCTACTGACCAAGGAACTCAATTCACAGCTAGAGAAGTGTGACAATGTCACATGATCATGAAATCCACTGGTCTTGCCATGTTCCCCACCATCCTGAAGCAGTTGCCCTGATCAAAAAATGGAATGGCCTTTTGTATTAGGGTTCTCTAGAGTCACAGAATTTATGGAATGTCTCTATATATTAAGGGAATTTATTGTAATAACTTATAAGCTACAGTACAACTAACCCAATGGGCAGCTGTGAATGGGAAATCAAAGAGTTTAGTAGTTTCTCAGTTCCATGAGGTTAGTTGTTCCAGATGGTCTTCAGTATAACCTAGAATCTTGAAGAAGTAGGCTCTAACAGATGTGCTGGCAAGTAAGTGCAAGCAGGTGAAGAGGGGTGAGCCTTCTTCCATTGTCCTTATGTAGGCCTCCAGCAGAGAGCATGGCCCAGGTTAAAGGAGTTACCACAATGCCTGTACTTGGAACTTGCTCTGTCTTAGGCTGGCCTTGAACTCAGAGATCTGCTTGCCTTGGTCTCCTGGGATTAAAGGCCTGTACTATTTTGCCTAGGCCTAAGCTTTTCTATGCCTCAAGATCTGGATCAAAAGTGTGTGTCATCTCATGTTGAGGTCCTGTGTCTTCCAGCCTCGAGATGTTCCCTCCATTTCTGATGTTAGGCATATTTATGACCTGGCTGTTGTTTTCATTTGAACGTATGATATGATTTGTACTGAGTTGACAAGGGGTGGATTGTGATGGCTATTCCTGGTTGTCAACTTGACTATATCTAGAATGTCCCAGCCTGGGACAGAGCAAGAAATGGAGGGCGAACCTGTAACCTGGATCTTGAGGTTAGAAGACACAGCTTTTGATTCAGATCTTGAGGTAGGATGACACCTGCTCTTAATCTGAGTTGATGCACACTTTTAATCCAGATCTTGAAGCATACCTTTAATCTGGGGCATGACTTCTGTTAGAGCCCTACATAAGGACAATGGAAGGAGGAAGGTTTTGTTCTTCTTCATCTATTTGCCCTTACATGCCAGCACATCTTTGGGACCTATTCAGGATTCCAACTTATACAGAAGACCAGGTGAGACACCCAGCCTTGGGGCTGAGCAACTTCTAGCATCGTGGACTTCTTACTCACAGCTGCCCGTTGTGGGGTTAATTGGACTGCAGGCTGTAAGTCATTCCGACAAATACCCTTTATATAAATAGATCCATTCCATATGTTCTGTGACTCTGAAGAACCCTGACTAATGCAGTGGGCTTTAGGGTTTCGAAGGACTGGTGTCATTTCCAGTATGCTCTCTGCTTCCTGTTTGAAATGTGAGCTCTCAGCTGCTGCTCCAGACAACATGTTTGCTGCCAAGCTACCCCACCATGATGGACTCTTACTCCCCTGAAACTGTAAGCCCAAAATAAACCCTTCTAAGTTGCCTTAGTCATAGTGTTTTAACATAACAATAGAACATAAACTAATTCAGGAACCTTTCAGAAATTGTTGGAAATTCTATCTTAATCCTAAGCCAAAGTTCAACAAACATCTTTTTTTCTAGATGAAATTCAAAGAGCAATTTTAAAAAATAAACATCATAAAACAATTCAATCCAAAGATATTCTAATATGGCTTTATATAGGCATGATAATATAAATAAATATAGGAAGTATAATTATAATACTGTATATTATATTACATATTATGTTATATGTTGCGTGTGTTATGTGTTGTTATATGTTATATGTTGTGTGTTATGTTGTTATATGTTATATATTGTGGGTCATATGTGTTATATGTTATAGGTTGTATGTTGTGTGTTGTATGTTGTATATTATCTATTAATTATATTTATCTAGGCATGATGGTAGGAAGACAGGTAGAGGTTTTGTTTCCTGTAATTAAACGATTATGTTTCTGTAATAGCAGAAAATCATTGTATGGCTGAAGCACACTGAAACTCCTGATGTCGGGTAGCCTCAGTCTGAGCCATGTTTCCGGCAGTATTTGCAAACACCACATGGCCACATGATGCAAAGTGCATGTACCCATCCAGCACCAGGGCTATGGTGATGTCTTGTGGTGCAACATAGGTGAACTCTGCCAAAATACCACGGATTCATTCTGCTAACTGCTGAGCCATCTCTCTGTTGTCAATCTTAACCAGGTCCCTTTCTGTCCTGATTCTCCAGGGCAGACGATACTTTGAGTGTGACTCTGCTGGCTGAGCTGCCTCCTACTGTGTTTCCACACTGCTGTCTCCTTGGTTACCTTTCCGTTAAGACGCTCATATAGTAAAAGTGGGTTTGCAGCTGTCCTCACTTCCTGGTTGATGATTGAACACTTCATTTCCTTTTGCCCTTTAAATAAACTATTATCAAAACACCTTACCTTAAAAATATCCTCCTTAAAATTACTTAAAATATTCACTTTAATGTTCAACACAGTCACATTGTAGTTGTCAGTAGATAAAATCTACAACATGGATTTCTTTTATGCTAAGTAAAGTGGAACAATTTTAAAATGTCTGGCTTTTGTTACACACAGAGGGGTGCGTGCGTGCGTGCGTGCGTGCGTGCGTGTGTGTGTGTGTAACAGTGTCTCACTCTGTAGCTTAGGCTGCTCTTGAACTAGCAGTTGTCCTCCTGCACCAGCTTCCCATGTGCTGACCCATCACACCTGGTCTCTAGTTTTCTGTTCAGTCATATTGTTATTTTGGGAGAGAAAAAGCTCAAACATTTGTTAAATATTGGCCATATGCTTTGAAATGGATCTCTCAGTGTTTACTAACTTCCAGAAATGATCTGCAAGTTGACATATTTATTCAGCCTTGAAACAGATGGGCAGCAGCAGCAGGAAGAAACAAATCCTTTCTCAGAACCTGATTCTTTCAAAAAGCTTTCCCGTTAATACTGAATCGTGGTCATGTGACAACTCCCATAGTTGTGTAGAAACTGTTTCAAAAAAAAAAAAATGTCTGTTCAGTAAGGACAATTCTCATGTCCCTGGGGAGCATCCTTTCCAGCACTTTGTCTGCATGCTAATGTGTTCCTACTATTTCTGTTTTGCTGCCCCTTTCTCCAGAAAACCAAAAAGGAATCTAGAATGACCGCTTGTGTTGAAGTCACTCCTAGCTCCAGGCCTGTCACTGTTATGTAGGTTTTATTGCTCTGGAATTGTGTAAAGACCAACCATGTTTGGCTGCTGCAGCTGGCTTCTTTCGCTCCACTGTGTTTGCGAGATCTACCCGCACAGCTGTAGAGCAGCCCCCGCCCGTTTTCAGTGCTGTATTGTATTCCAGTGTTCTGTGATGAGTCAGTGTTCGCGATTTCAGTAGGGTGGACATTCAGATTGTTCTCATGCCTTCTTTCTTGTGTCTTTGGTGAATGAATGCCTTTGGTTTCTCTTGGGCCTCACCCAGGTCTGTGATCTACGGTGTGGCAGACAGGGTTTAGCTCTGGCACCTGTTACCGTTCCTCCCAAGCTGTGTGCGCCTGCTCCGTGTCCCCGCCAACATCTGATGTTGTTGGGTTTTAGTTTGAGCCACCTGGTGAGCGGGCACTGTAGGAGTTGAGTGTGCTGTGTCCTTTTTGTTGTTGTTCAGTTTCTGTTCATGCTGGAGACTGAGCCCAAAACTTTGTACACATTGAGCTACAGGCAGCCCACAATTTCTATGTGTATTGCACAAAATTGTACAGATTTCATGAGCTGATTTTTTACATTTTTGAGGGGCATTTGACAACTTTCTATTACCTAAATAGAGTTTTAAAAATATTAAAATCTCTCTCTCTCTCTCCCTCTCTCTCTCTCTCTCTCTCTCTCTCTTTCTCTCTCTCTCTTTTGTGTGTGTGTGTGTGTGTGTGTGTGTGTGTGTGTGTATGTGTGTGTGTGTGTACCACAATTTGTTGTCTGGAAGTCAGACTTGATTCTCCTCTTTCACTGTGGATCTGGAACAGACCTAGATTGTTTAGCTCTTGAGGTAATCGTCTTTACCTGCTGAGCCATCTCGTTAGTCCTAAGTGACCTATTTTAAATTTATTTATATATTTATTCTTATGTGTATGTGTGCTTTCCCTGAATGTATGTCTGTGCACCATGCACATGCAGTTCCCAAATAAGCTATCAGAGGTGTCTGATCCTCTGGGACTGGAGATACAGATGGTTGTGGGCTCATGGTGTGGGTGCCAGGAATCAAACCTGATCCAACAGGATCTACATCAAATTGTCTCATCACTGTAAATCTATAGTTTACACAGGTACATGTTTGTGAGTGGGAGCTACACTTTTAACATGAAGCTGGGGGCACAGGCTTTTGTCTCTTTTCAAGACTTTTCCTCTCAATCTCTGTGTTTACATTATCAGCTCAACTTGGCCCTTTCTGTCCTTTTCCCCACAGTCCTTTTGTCTTGATAAGGTTTCACTATTTTGCTCACACCATGTTTCAGAAGGGGAAATCAGAAGGATGGCTTTGCTTTCTTAATGTGAAATAGAACACAAGCCATGAATGGAAACTCTTTACGTGTTTGTGCTTGGGATGAGTACAGCATACCAGACATCTGATCATTACGACCTGTTTCTGCTGCCTCTGCATTTGCACACTCAGAATCGTGGTGCTGGTGTGGAATTGCCACAATCTTTACCGCACACTCAGGTGGATCTCAGAATGAGAGGACAGCACAGTTGTGGGCCTGTCTATTACCGTTGCTCTCCTGCACGAGTCTCTTCGAGGTGCTGTGGAACTTTGACTATGAAATAAATAGTCCTCCTCCTCCTCCTCCTCCTCCTCCTCCTCCTCCTTCTTTTTAGTGTCTAAGACTCTGTTATGGAGAAAGGAAAAAAACAATTAAGATACACCTCAAGTTCTAAAAAAGAAAACCTTTGACATGGAAGACCGTCTTTGCACCTCAAGCTTGACTTGTGTAACACAGATCTCTTGGAAACAGAGAGCATGTGAAAGGATTGAAACAGGAACAAAGATTATCAACGATAGCTGGATTTTCAATATCTTTAATAATCTTAGGTTACTTCACAGCTCTGGAAGTCGACTGAAGTAAAACAAATGCTTCTCCCTACAACTAGAAGCACAAATGAATTTGGTTTGACAGAGACACAATTAGTCCCTTTAGAAAGAATCCACTTTTGCCTCTTATAGAGGCATCTTGATGTGCACGTGTGTGTGCCTGTGCACATGTGTGTGTGTGATTCTTCTATGAGCCAACTGCATCTTGCTAGTTCCCGCCTTAATTGATAAGATGAAGCAATCTCCATGTTGTCTTATAGTGATATGACAGGTTTGATTTACTCTCTTGAGATCTTTAACCATTGTGACCCTCCCCTGGAGGAGGAGGAGGAGCTGCGCTGGCTAGGAGACATTTCCCTTCTGCTGTGCACCTTCTAGGTGGCCAGAGAGGATCTCAAAGCATTGGAACTTCAACTTAGCCGCTATTTCTCTAGCTCCCCACCACACACCTGATTGCTTCAGACCGAATGCTTTGCTTGTGTTTCTGGCTCCCTCTGGCTGGTAAACAGTCTCCCCTGAATCATGGCAATGATTCAGTTTTGTTTTTTTTAATTTATTCTACATTGAGTGACACATGAATCTTTGTTTAGTCTTTTTTCTATCTATTGTAGTTTTTTTTTTTCCATTTAAGACAAAAGTCCTACTACATCTCCCAACTGGCCCAACTTTTGTATCCTATGTCAGCTTCCTGGGTGCTGATAATATTATTTTTAGATGCTCTCTTTGTCTACTTTTAATTCAAATCAATTGAGTCATGTGTCTATTAGGAAGAGCAGACCTGGGGTTGGGGATTTAGCTCAGTGGCAGAGTGCTTGCCTAGCAAGCACAAAGCTCTGGGTTCAGTCCTCAGCTCTGGGGGGGGGGGAAGAGCAGGCCTTTGATATCTTAGACAAAGTTCCATTGTGCCTACTGTAACCCTTCTATGATTTGGTCTTGAGGAGTAGCTGATTTCACAGAGTGAAAGGTGTGAGTTCACAGGGTGGCGATGGCAGCAGCGGCAGCTCGATGCACACTTTTAATCACAGCAGTTGGGAGGTGGAGGCAGGCAGATGTCTGGGTTTGAGGCTTGTTTGAACTACACAGTGAGTTCCAGAGCAGCCAGGGCTACACAAAGAAACCCTGTCTTGAAAAACAAAAGCAAGAAAAGCCATCTCTCTTGGAGAGAATTAACACGTTAGATTATAAGGTCCCTCAGTTGAATGGAACCCCATTCTGACTGGCCATAGAAATTACAGAGTTCATATAAATTGGATATGCTTAAATTACTCATGAAATAAGGAAATTAGATTTCCAACAGCAATTCAGAGTCATTTTAGAGTAGGGGTTAATATAATATTAGTCTTTGGTAAGATTAATTTAATAATTTAAAATGTAAAAAGCCATGTTGCCTTTCTTGTTTTTCCTTTTGCTTGTCAGCAGAGTGGGTAATATATTTTGCAGTTTTAACATGTTTTGTTTATTGTTATTACAATATTAAATCCTTAAAAATCCTATGTACTGATGAGATCCCAGCTGTGCCTACCCAGCGTGTTAGGAAAGGTTCTGGAGCTCAGATTGTAAATTATCAATTTGTTTTCTAAACGTACAGTTCATCTTTCTTCATGAAAACTTTCCTTGCTTTTCAATATACAATACATGCATTATTTTATTTTACTTTGTTTCCTAAACTTTTCCTAAACTCATAAAATAGGCTATTGTTTACCAGCATAGATGGTGGTATATACTTATAGTCCCAAGGCTGAAGAAGGAGGAGTGGAAACTTAAAGCCAGCCTGGGCTACATAGTGGCTTCCTGAGCTGTCTCCAAAAAAAAAAAAAAAAAAAAAAAAAACAAAAAAAAAAAAAAAAAAAAAAAAAAAAAAAAAAAAAAAAAAAAAAAAAAAAAAAAAAAAAAAAAAAAACAAACACCCTCCTATTATTTATAGTTATATATTAGATGGGATTATAAAATAGGGAACAGTATTGAACAGTATGGAACTAAACTCAATCTCAACTGGCACATGTTTTGTTTAACAATAATTGTTTGCGTATACATACTCTTTTAGGTGACTTTAAATTTTGGGTGATATTCATTTCAGTTAGGTCATGGGTAATCTCTAGATGTTTACATGGTTTTGATTTCTAAACATAGATTTGCACCTGGCTTGTATACTGCAGAAGGCTGCATGGCAATTTCAGAAGACATGGGTTGGTGTCCATAGGATGCTGAGTTACATGTGGCCATGGGCTTTGCTCCTCTGCTAAAACAACCGTTCCAATCTGAGTCCCTCTCAAGTCCCTCTCTTTGTGTTCCTGTAGAGTTCTAAAAGTTAATGGAGTGGTTGAGTCTATATGAGAGTCAATAGTGACATCAGTCAAACTGTGCGTGGGATTGTCTTCTACAGAAGGGATCCCCCATCCCCAACACTGATTCCTACACTTCTTTCACCACAAAGTGGGAGCTTTGGATTTTCCTTGGGCTCTTTCAGAAGAACCTGATCATCTCAGCTCAGTGTCTGCTGCTCAGAGATCCCAATCTCCCCACAAAGGCTACTGGGGTCAAACAATTGCATGTATCTGCCTCATGCTTAAGCTCTCTTGGCAGCTAAGAGCACTCAGCTCTGCTCAGAATCCATTTATTCATTAGTAACTTAGGTGCTGGGAGGGAAATAGATATGAAATTTGTATAGAGTCATGTTGTTTTAGGGGATTGTTGTGACAAAGAAATGGTATGACTGGGAGGTGTCTGCATAGTAGTTAGTGTACACCTGTATCCTAATACTTAGGAGGCAGAGTCAGGAAGATCAGAAGTTCAAAGTCATCTTTGGCTATGTGGTGAGTTTGAGGTCAGCCTTGGTTATTCAAGGCCCTGTTGGAAAAGCAGCAGCAGCAGCAGCAGCAGCAGCAGCAGCAGCAGGGAGAGGAAGAAGAGGAGGAAGAGGGAGGAGGAGGAGGAAGAGGAAACATCAGATAGTCTTTGTGAGCATCCTGCATAGTACCCAGACAAGTGATTGTGTTTGAAGTCTGTCTTCTCTGTTGGTTCAGGTCCCCTTCCCAGGCTCCAGGGTACCATTTCACATTCTCAAGGAACCTCATAAAACTGCTTCCAAAGGACACACTGGCAATGCCATCCCCACCCAGGCTGGACTCCACAGAGACTGCATTCATTTTGTTCTGGTCCACAACAGTGTAGACAACTTGTCCAGCTCCCGGCCAGGCAACCAGGCTCCTGCCCAGTAGAAATAAGTTTACCCGTTGGCAAGGTACCAATGCTCTGTCCACCTCCACTATCTGGGATCAGCTGGCCCAGCTTCACTCTGCAGGAGTCAAGTTTCCAGAGTCCACTGAAACAGGAGGAACTGTACCCACCTCTTCTGTTAGCTAACCCAAGTCTGGGTTGCGGATACTAACAAGGATCAGAAACGCAGGAAAGATGGGTCAAAGATGCATCCATCTCTCAATGTGGCCTGGGGATAGTGCCAGTGCAGGTGGCAGGGGAGGGGACAGCTGACAGAGCACTGGAAAAGAAAGAGAATGCATAGGTGGAGTCCTCTAGTCCTGTCCTCAGAATCTGGGGCCTGGGGGACAGACCCTCAAAGAGCAGTTAGGCAGGGAAGGGCTTCAAGCAGCAGCCACTGGGGTGAGTGCAGAGATTCATGGAGAAGGGAGGTCTGAGGGGTCCAAAGCCTGACCACACAATGTCCTTCACACTACATGATCCAGGAGAAAGGGTGCTGGCTTCATCAGATTCTCAAATGATCTCCCTTCAGTTCACAATATGAACCATGGTACGAGTGGGATCAGTGTATCCAGTTTTTGTATGGAAGCATAGCTTGCTGCCTCAGTCCATCCTTTGCCCAGGTAGCAAGTATTGCTGGGAAGTTCTCCAGAGCCCAGCAGGTCCTGTGTCAGAGCAACCCAAGGCCACTCATGTATATACACTGAAGCACGTGCCACCCCACTAACCCCAAGGCCACTCTGCTCAGGCCTTGACCTTGTGAGCTCAGGCCTTGGAAGCTGATAGTATCCTCCACTCTTGCCAGAGTCAACAGGGCTACGTGCCTGTTGTCAGTCTTTTCTGTAAGGGAGGGGAGTGCCACGTTGACACCTGGTTAGCAGGTGTGTTCAGCTTTTGTCTTGACCGGTCCAATTGGCTTCCACTCCCTATCTTTTTGCCCTTAAGGGACTCACAGTGGATCAAGGCCCCTTTCCTCTGCCTTCTGCTCTCTGAGATTTCTGACAATAGCTACAACTCTTCCTGTTTTAGCCCCTTGGACACTTTCCTTCACTGACAGAGATCCTGTGCTTCTAGAAACCATTGGGCAAGAATGCAGAGTCAGCCCTGAGTGGGCATGACAGGGGTGCCAGTCCCTGCTGTGATGGGCCAGCCTCTGCAGAGGCGGACAGAGGGCAGAGGGGAGCAGCACCTTTGCAGGTTGATTCTATGGGGTGATGTCAGTCAGTTTTCCTGCACTGTGATGAAACACCTGAGACGGTCGAACTGAAAAGACAGAGAGGTTTACTTGTTGCATGGGTTCACAGGCTTTAGAACACATGTGTTTGGCTCCATTGCTGTGAGGACTGTAATAAGTCAGGCACAGGGAGCGAGTGGTCTAGAAAGTATTCTCACACCATGGCAACTAGGAAGCAACGGGAGAGTCCTACCATCCTCTACTGACCTAACTTTCTCCCACAAGCCCCAGCTCCTAACGTCTTCCCAAATCTTAGGGACAGCAGGAGGGGATAAGAAGTGCCTTACCCATAACTACCTGAGACCTCTTCTCTTCAAGCTCAGCTTGCAGAGTTGGAGGTAATGTGGCCTGCACACCCACTGTGGTTTAGATCTTAGTTATTCCCCAAAAGTCCTTGTGTAGAAACCACGAGTCCTACCTGCAGACCCTCTAAGAGGCAGGGCTTGGGGAGGAAGGAAGATTTCTAGGGACCTATCTCGAAGGGACTGTTAGGACATGGCCCCTTCCTGTTTCACTTGTTGCTTCCTAGACACTACGGTGGGAGGACTTTTCTCCAGCCCTCCCTCACTCCGTGTCTGCCTGCTACACCCCCACCCCATCGGAACTTTAACATACACACTGCCCTTTTGCTGCTTGCTATTCACCGTGAGACTCACAGGCTGCAGCACCCATGTTACCACTCCCTCAGAGCTTGAGACAGATGCAGACCCTCAGGCTCCACCTCAGATGCCTACATCCAAATTAATTAACTTGTGAACCAATGGTATATTAGCTACTCTGCTCATTGTGTGAGAGTTGTCAGCATTAAAATGGAGTGGCTTGTGTCAAGCCCTGACTAAAAATAAAAATAAAGGCAGAAGGGTCCCCAAAGATACCTTGTACACGAATGCAGTACCAAGGACCAAGAGAACCACAGCCTTGTTGAGAGACCCTTGTACCCCTAAGCAGAGAAAAGGTCTGCAAAGATGTGTGCCCAGTTACTGTCCAGCTTATGACGAGTACCAGCCTTGTTACTGACCCTTGTGGTCATGGATCATTTTGCCTTGAGAAGTCTTCCGTTCTCTCTCCTTGTGCCTTACTCCCTGACAGTGATGTCTCACATTGTTGCAATGCTCCCTGCTTCCTCCCCAAGAGCATTGCCAGCCTTCAGTGTCTCTCTGCCTGTTAGGTAGACAACTCCTAGCCAGTGACAACGGCATCACGAAGTTGGCTGACTGAGCCACAGAGACCTGGCTTTATATTTTGCCTCCCTCCCTCCCACCCAGGAAAATTGCTATATATTTCTCAACCTCTCTGAGCCTGTTTTTTCCTGCTGGAAAATGAGTACCATGGAGGTACCTGCTTAGGGCTGGCAGGAGGATTTGGTGGGTGATGGTATGGGAAGTTTCTGGTGCCTGGCAGGTGTGGTACATGGGAACTCTCCTTCCTTGGCTACATTTCTAGTAGATTCTCTGAGGGCGGGGTTAAGGGTAGGTATTTTTAGAAGCCTCAGGTAACTCTTGTGCAGGGCCAGGTGACACTGCTTCCTATCGCTTACAGTACCTGACACACCTGGCACCGTACCCAGAGAGTGTATTTGTTCACTGGGAAGGGCTGGCTGGGATTGTCAGGTAAAACGTCACCATGGAAAGGAGATGCAGTCTACAGATGGCTGGTGGGAGCCATGGCCTTAGAAACTGCTAAGAGACAGGGCCCCATCCTTGAAGCCAACCGTGTCTTCTCCACTGACGTACAGCTATGGGGAAAGGAGAGGTCTAAGGACGGAGCATCGATTTCAGATCAGCCACATGAGGAGCTTGGTTGGAAAGGAAAGATCCTGTAGAGAATAGGGAGAGAAGGTGGGGTTTAAGAAAGGATGGTGTGGGGGTTGGGGATTTAGCTCAGTGGTAGAGCGCTTGCCTAGCAAGCGTAAGGCCCTGGGTTCGGTCCTTAGCTCCGGAAAAAAAAAAAGAAAAGAAAAAAGAAAGGATGGTGTGAGCAGTGCTTCAGGAATGAGTCAGCACATGACATTTTCTAAGGGTTGATTTTTATTATTATTAATTATTATTATTTTGGGGTGGTTTTGGGTTTTTTGTTTGTTTGTTTTGAAATTATAAAACATGCGACATACAGGAAGTGCACAAACCAAACACGTTTGACTAACCAAATACAAGAATGCGCGGCTTCCCCAGTCTGGCCACCACCAAGGACACCGCCGCCCCGCCCCTTTGCCTCCTCACTTCCCAAAGCTCCAACCTCCTCCCTTGCCTTCTGCAGCAGTTAAGCTGTTTCCACGAGGGAAAGGAATCCTACTGTATGTCCTCTGCCCGGAAACTCCACTCTTCCGTATGGCTTTTTCTCTTGTTGTTGAAACAGGATCTCTCTGTTGTGTAACTTGGCTGTCCTGAAACTCACTATGTATACGGGCTGGCCTCTCACTCAGAGGTCTGCCCCTCTTTACTCCCCGTGCTACTACTAAAGGTTCCACCACACCTGAATTGCTACCATTTGGATCACTTTGCTTGGGGTGGGATGGGAGGTATCTCTGCAAATGCCACAGACAAGAGAGTAACAATCTGCAGGAAGCAAGAAGGAAATACAGTTTAACACAACTCAGTGGTCAGTGTTGGTTCAAACAAACTTCAAGAGCCTGACATTGGGAAGTTTAGTTTAGGAACATTTACAGTAAAATTGGGGGGAGAGCTCCCCATATAATGTAATCCTGTATGCACAGTAAAGCCTGAGGCATGGCTATATTGAAACTCTTCTCAAAATACACATCACCTCTTCCATAAAAACAGGTTCTATAGATAGACTATGTGTGTCACCTTAAGTGCCTGGGGAGGATCTGGTGTGGTCTTTGTCACAAACAGTGCAGAGGTCACCTGTCACCTAGAATAGTAACTCTGGTCCTGCTTGTGGGAACTTGGGGGACTCCAGGTGTTACCCGTTCCTAAAGATAGCACAAAGATATTAGGTAGAATATTAGGTACCTCCATTCCCAGCCTTCTGAGTGGAAAACAGGTTGTGCATCTCTCCTGCTGAAGAAACAACCCGGCAGGTTCAATGATCCTGATTTTCCTAGTGCTTATACATGAGCACAGGGATTTTGTGCTTCAGACTGTTGAGATCGGCTCCTTTAAACCTGAGCTCCTGAGCTCCTGAGAACCGAACCCAGGCCCTTGTGATTGCTAGGCAAGCGCTCTACCACTGAGCTAAATCCCCAACCCCTCTCCTTCTTCTCCTTCTTAACCTCCTCCTCCTCCTCTTTTTCCTTCTTCCTCTCTTCCCTCTCCTACTCCTCCTTCAATCCAGATTATACACGTACACGCATGCATACAAAGCACTCATACACGAAAAGGTTAATAAATTACTTAATTAAAGATTAAAATCGGGGCTGGGGAGATGGCTCAGTGGTTGAGAGCACTGACTGCTCTTCCAGAGGTCCTGAGTTCAATTCCCAGCAACCACATGGTGGCTCACAACCATCTGTAATGGGATCTGATGCCCTCTTCTGGTCTGAAGACAGTAACAGGATATTCACATGAAATTAAAAAAAAAAATTAAAATCACATTTTTAAAAAGCCCAAAAAGAGAGTTCCTCTTGGTTATTTGTTTCGAGGCAGGACACAGCTTCACTCGTTATGTCCTGTGCCTTAGCCCAGTCGGGCCTCACCTGTCACCTCGTTGGCCCCATTTCCCTGTTGAATAGAAGGGGTCACAGCTAAGTGAGCTGCCAAAGATGGCGCCAACCTTGCTGCAGCAAACCTTTTGGAGGTTCCATGTCCTCGAGAGAGTTCATCCTTCTCCTAGTCTGTCTGTCTGTCTGTCTGTCTGTCCAGGGACAAGATGCTCATCAGGATCACCCGCACTGGGCTGATGTGTTCTGATGGGACTGGGAATTACAGGGAGTTGGGTAAATT
Organism: Rattus rattus; assembly: GCF_011064425.1. Classification (NCBI taxonomy): domain Eukaryota; kingdom Metazoa; phylum Chordata; class Mammalia; order Rodentia; family Muridae; genus Rattus; species Rattus rattus. The sequence continues at coordinate 60,920,191 of NC_046165.1, forward strand.
CCTGGCAGCCGGGATTCAAAGGGGTTCTGGAGGCACAGACAGATCCTTCAGTTTTGTGAACTGCTCCATCCAAGGGACTCTGAATGGTGCCAGCCGGGAGACAGGAGGGGGAGCATAAAGAACCACCTGACGGAGGTGTCTGCATCCTGACATGACCTGGATCAACACAGCAGGCCCTGCAGTCACCACGGGCAGAATGCGGCAAGTGCTCAAAGTTGCACAGTTTTGAGGTTCATCGGTTCACGCTCCAGGTAGCCAGGTGTATGAGCTGGGAAGATGATCACCATCACTCTCTCTGGCCTCGCCCGGCTGTCTGGCTCATCTCAAGGTTGCCTTGGAAGTGGCCTTTGGGTATGGAGCCAATCTTCCTAAGTTTGAGGTAAATGGCAAGGGGTTGTCTGTAGCTGCCATTCAGCTGGCTCACATGTAGGTTCTGTTTGTTTGTTTGTTGACAGAGTTTCTCTGTATAACCCTGGCTGTCCCAGAACTCATTCTGTAGACCAGAATGGCCTCAAACTCAGCAATCTGCTTCCTTCTGCTTCCCAAGTGCTGGGATTAAAGGTGTGCACTGCCACTACCAGCCATTTTCATGTCCGAGAGTCCTTCGGGATATTGGGTATCCATCTGGTGTTAGGTACTTGAGCTCAGGTCCTCAAAGGAACTTGTAAAGTAAGACTCATCCAGCAGTGTGCTCAGTCAGTAGAGGGAGAGGCAAGCAGGTGCATGGCAGACCTAAAAGTTAGAGACAGAGAGAGAGAGAGAGAGAGAGAGAGAGAGAGAGAGAGAGAGAGAGAAGAGAGAGAGAGAGAGAATTTATAGAGTTTTAATTCTGATAAATTACTCCATGCTTGGTCCATGGAGAACAACATCAAAATGTGTGTTACTCCAACAAATAGCAAATTCTGACACTCAAAGGTGCCAAGGAAACGAGTTAACTGCACACACAAACATTCCATGCTGTTCCAGCAGAGGGCGCCTTAGGTTCTACTAACTGTGGTGGGTGGCCGGCCAGCAGTCAGAAAGCAGACTTGTTTTCTTAGACCTTCTCTGCTGTGGTTTGAGCAAGGAGCTTATAGAGGTGGGAAGCCAGAGGTTGGAGCCCAGAATAGAAACCAGGAGACTCCAGCTCATCGCCAGCTCTGTCTCTGGCTGACTGTTAAGGAGCCAATAGTGCTGGCTTTTGATCCAGTACCAGGCAAGGGTTATGCCCCAGCTACCACTTTATAGCCCCCTGCCGACAGCACACGTTGCTACAGTAGCTGTGTCCCAGGAAATCAGTGGAATCAATATAAAGCCATGGTTTTGCATGCTCCACCTCCAAGCCCCTGGGAAATCCCCTGCCTTCTAGAAGTAACAGTGACTGTCTTCGTTTAAACAGAAACTTCTTTGCTTAAAAGAAATCAATGTGTGCCTCCTGCGTACCCTGGCACATTGTTATGGCGGTAGCTTTAGCTTCTTGTTCCTCAGACTGGCAGCTGTGGAGGTCAGGGCGGTTGTGATCAGGGGAGGAGTATTAAAGGTGATACTGCGAGTCTCCTTGGGCCCCCTGAAGATCAGAGTGGGGGCGATCGCCTGCTGAGGTCTAGGTTAAAAGGATGATCTGGGAGGCTGAGGGTGTCGCTGGCAGAAGCTGGGGTGTGGCCTCACAGAGAAAACAGGTGATGGGCGAGCGTCTGTAGCCCATAGACCTGGGGGTCTTCTGCTAGGCAGCTGGCTCTACTGTGCATTAATTACTCTTTCGTGAGCCTCTGATTCAGAAGCTACGATTTCTAGGCCCTGTTCTTAGAATCGACCAGAACAACTATGTCCAGGAGGGAGGAGATAGCAGAGCCGGCAGGAAAGCCTAGTGTATAGTCTGAGATTTGGAGCCAACAGCGTGTGAAGGTGCACACCTTAAATCTCGGCATTTGGAAGGCATGAGAGTTCCAGGGCTACACAGAGGAATCCTGTCGTGGGGGCTGGGCAGGGAAGCTCCCTCCCTCCCTTGGATTTTCTTGTTCCTGTTCTTCAGCCTCCTCTCTTCTACATTCTCTGTCCCTTCAGGCCTTTTCCTAACTCTTTTTTTCCTCTCTTGTGTTTTCTGGGGCTTCTTGCAGGGGCTGCCCTGTGGAGCTTAGCTTCCAGCAGAAGGGCAGGGACTCAGCTACTTACTGGGAGAGTGACTGGCATGCAGACGCCTCCTGCTGTGGTCACATAGAATGTGCCTGGGCCATCTCCCAGAAGAACGGCAGCCTTGGCTCCCGTCCCATCAAGCACAACCAAGAACCACAGCAGGCACCACTCTGCACCACGTTTACAGACAAAAGCTGGCCACAGACTTGTTTGATTTCGTGTATGTATTTCAGCCAAAAGGTTTGTGGTCCTTCCGACTTACGTATCCTGTATTGAATTGCTGTACCCGATGTCATGCACATTTAAATGTCCCGGAAGAAGTTAACGACACCAGCAGAAGTTGTGATCTTTTCTTCTCACACCAACCACGTTGTCCTGTTGACTGCCAGAGACTGATTTGGCACACGTCAAGTCCCCGTGGCAGAAGAGAGTCCTTGTGGCTGATGGAAGATTCTGGGTCTGCTTAAGGGCTAAAGGCACAGCCTTAAATTCATAGTTGCTAATGGCCATGGGCTTGGTTCCTTATGTACTTCCCTCAGAGGTCATGTTGGTCCCTAGGACTTGTTCTGGCCCAAATACCCGTGAGAAGTGACACAGTTCACCTCCAGCTGGACGGCTCAAGGGTCAGGAGTGGGAGGAAAGAAGAAAGGTCAGAGAGGAGAAGCAGACATACTACTTAGGTGGTCTAGTATTGTTTCTGTTGCTCTGATAAGCACAAGGAACCCAGAGGAGGAATGGCCTGTTTGTCATTACAGTTCCAGGTCATAGTCTGTCATTTTGTGGAAGTCCAGGCAGGAACCCAAGCAGCTGACTACAAATATATCACGGTCTTGAGCTGAGAGAAGTAAGTGTGCCCATGCTGTCTGCTTGCTTTGCTAACTTTCTACTGTCCAGTAGCTCAGGACCCCCATGCACCTCTCACAACGAGCTGGGTCTTCCTACATTAATTAGCAAGCAACACAATCCTCCAATAGATGTGTCTATAGACCAACCTGGAAAAAAACAGTTACTTAATGAGGCTCTCAGGTGAGTCAGGTTGAGAGTTAAAACGTATCACAGCTATTGTCACAAGTACTGCAGAGTGGGTGGCTCAAACAGTAACCCCTATTGTCATGATTCTGAAAACCAGAAGTCTGAGTGTGAGCAGGGCTGGCCCCTCTTCCTGGGTTGACAATGGCCATCTTAGCCTGTGTCCTCACATGGCCTCCGTCTGTGTGTCTGTGTCCTACTCACCTTTGAAAAATAAAGATACCAACTACGCTTCTGAATGACTTCATCTTAAGCTTTCACCCCCATAAAGACCTCATTTCCAGATATGTCTATTCTTAGGTCCACGGTGTTTCACCATCCGACCTTGGCAGAATGAAGTCCAGCTTGTGACACCTAGAACAGCCATTGTTTCCCAGTGGCCACAGTAGGCCCAAGACAGACACAAACAATGGCTTCTGAGGAATTCCCGGAATGAATTCAGACCCAGCTACCCAGTAGGAGATCCCCAAGCCTGTGAGCTCCATTGGCCAGAGGAGTTTGCTTCTCACTGTTGTCCCTGTGAGGTGACACCCCAGTCAGGGAGAAGAGTTCTAGGAATCACTTCCACTGGCTGTCTGGTCTGCCCTGACTCCTCTTCCCTTCCTATGGTTCCAGAAGCTCTCAGTCCTCCTCACCCCTTTTCCCTTTTTCCCTTCTTGGAAGTCTCAGAGTAGCTTCCCTTTTCCCAACCATTTAGGTGGGCACATGGAGAAGTTATGTGTCCCAGCACTAGCCTCTTGCAATCCTTCCAAACAAGGCTTGGGAGTGTAGGCTTGGCCAGGCATGATTTTGTAAGACTCTCAAGCCTAGCGGGAGTCCACTGAAGGAGAGCCTACTGGAGGAGGCAGGAGCCTGGCTTGGCACTTGTGCTCATTTTCTCTGGAGACTTATCACCTTCCTTGGCAAGTGTGTTCTCACCTGAGTGCCTCTTCATCCCTGAAGCGGGTGAGAAGCAGGCACCATGGGACCATTCTGTCTAACAGATGGCTTAGGAACATCTCAAGAAGCCTCTGGAGTCTTGCCGCCACCCATGGCTGGTAGAAACCACTCGTGGCATAGCAGGACTCACCTCCTTGTGGCAAGTGGGGCGACCACTTATAGTGCTTTCCTGCTCTTCTGAGGTTTCCTTCTTCCAGGATCTCCCTGTAGGCTGGGCTCTGTGGCCACTTGCTTTGTGCCTAGAACAGGGTATGTAATAATGGCCACATCTATAGCCTTCTATTGGAGCAGCTCCCATCAGAGAGGGCCTGGGGACTGGGCCTGTCTGCACAGCCCCAGCAGCTTAGCTACAAATCATTTCCCTCAGGGTAGCAGCAGCTCAGCCTTCCCCCAAGCTAGTACAATCACAGAGAGCAGGGTTCTGACATGGACAGTGGACAAGAGGGGAGTCCTCTGTACCCACTGAGGAGCAGGAAAGGCTGTGGGATCATTTCCCATTCCCCAGCATCCAGATGGGCCATGAGATTCAGGGTCTGGATGTGGAAGCTGTAGGTTGAGCTGGTGACAAAGCTCCCAGCACGCTTAGGCCATTGGCCCAGCATAGTGAAGCCACAACTGGGCTTCTGAACAAAGGGCTGTGTCACTTCTGAGAGGTCACATCCACCTTCCTCTGTCTAGTCAGCTCCTAGGAGCATCTCTGTTCCTCCACTTCCCTGTGTATACATTTCTAGAGATGATGGGGTTGGGGGTAGCTGTTAAACCCCACCCTAAAAGTGAGCAATGCCCTCCAATAAGTGGGCAGAGAAATACTGCCTGCCCGTGTTCCTCTTTGTCCTGACCAGCCTGTATATTGCTACTGTAGCCATCCTCCACTGACGTCAGAGTCCCTTGGCCTTGGAATGCAGACTCAACACCAGAGGCTCCATGGAGTTTCCAGGTCTTCAGCATCTGAAAGACTTCTCAGACTGAGTAGCTACTGGGTTTAAACATGCAGATTACTATTACTGGACTACCGGAGTCTGTCTGTAAGCCGGTGTAATAAGTGCCCATATGCAATAGATATGCATCCTATTGGTTCTTTCTAGAGAACCTTGTCTAGTACATGGTTACCTTGTTCAGCTGGCTTGAAGAAGTCGACATGCATCCTAGGCTTTGGTGTGAAAGAGTCCGTGGTCCCTGTGTAGTAGTAGATTTTCCTTTTCTCTTTTCTCTCTTTTTTTTCTCTCTCTCTCTCTTCCTTCCTTCCTTCCTTCCTTCCTTCCTTCCTTCCTTTCTCTTCTTCCTACTCCTTCTTTTTGAGGCAGGGTCTCACTATGTAGCACTGGTATACTGGCTGCTCTGGAACTCACTAAATAGACCTGTCTCAAACTCACAAAGGTCCACCTGCCTTTGCTTCCTGGGTTCTGGGATTAAGGTGTGTGCCAACATGCCCAACTTAGGTGGTGGACATCTAAGTGACAGCTGTACTCCCTCACCTTGTGTCCACAGGTTTCATGCTATGGCTCTTTGAGAGAGCCTAGTCAGACCTGCTTAATCTCAGTGGAGTTGCTGACAGGTGTTCCACAAAATGGAGTTTGGGACCCACCTTGACCTCTGACTTGGCCTTCCTAGGTTATGAAGACACAACTATTTCAAGACCCCACCTACCATGGTACCCTTGGTCCTCTGTGGAAGAGCAAATGCCCAGATCTGCTCTGGAAGTGCCCAGCCAGAATCCATTTCTCCAGGACATCTCCACAGCTCTCTTGTACTAATTTCACGTCTATGAGTGAGTGGCTGAAACATATGCTTCCCCAAAGTACAGTGATAGTACTTATTAGAATCACTATGGAAAGGCCACTACAGGTTGGAAAGGGCCACCCCTGCTTTGGCTTTAGTCAAATGCAGCCATGATGGCTACATGGGGTGTGCTCACATGGCCTACAGGATGGGACTTCATGGTAACCACCTCCAAGTGACCCTTCTTGGAAAAAGGTGCTGAAGAAGTTCTCCCTCCCTTCCATATCTTCATCTAATTGTTCAATTCATCCATGCATGCATGCATCCATGTACGCATCCATGCATGCATCCATCTATTCATGCACCCATCTATCCATGCATCCATTCATCCATCCATCTATCCATGCATCCATCCATGCATGCATCCATCCATGCATGCACCCATCTATTCATGCATCCATCTATTCATGCATCCATCTATTCATGCATCCATCCATGCATCCACCCATCCATCCTCTTGTTTATGTTGTAACTATGACAAGTAAAAAGGCAGTAAATGTCTCTATTTGTATATCTCCTTTTGAAATATTTTTATTTCACTTTTTCTACAGTAATATAGAAACAAATAATCATAAAAATAAAACTGTAAATTGTCCATTGATTATGTAATAGCACTTGGTATTGCTACAGGGGTAGATCTTGGATGAGGCCAGGTTATGGCCAGGCCTGGCCAGGCCCTCTAAGCCTCTGTGATTGCTACTGAGGCCATGAAGGCGTTGGACATGACCTGTGGCAGCACAGTGGATAGTTCATGTCTCGCCTGGGGGAGGGCGGATGGAGATGGCTAATGAGGGAACACCAAACAGGACAATGAACATACAGTAAGGCAGGAAGCTGGCTGAGGAAGGCAGCGGATGCTGCCACTGGCCTACAGACATCTCTGCAGCAATTCTACAGTCAGAGTGAACAGTTAATGGTTTGAGCTCACCACGGAAGGCAGGCAGCTAACAGGTACTAGGCTGCGGGTAAGAAGACAAAACAGCTTTCCCCTCCAACTTTTCAATCCCCTCCACAATTCCCCTCCTCATCCCAAAATAAGATTCCTTTGGGATGAACAACTTAAGCTGAGACATCTAATCTATTCAAACCCATGCCCAGGACAGTTTCCCCAGAGAATAGAAGCAGGAGGAAGAGGCTGGGTGCTTACCCAGCTGGCTGAGCGCAGAATGCTCAGTCACATAGTTGCTGACCACATCCAAGTCGAGCACTGTGCTTTGCTTTAAGCTAAGGGTATCAGTTACTGGAATGACTGATGACTTTTATGTTTTGAGGCATGGTCTCATATGGCCCAGGATGGCTTGGAGAACTTACTGTGTATCATAGGTTAGTCTTCAACTCCTGATCTTCCTCCCTCCATCTCCTGAGTGCTGGGATTAAAGACATACATTACCATGGCTAATGATTTAATTTCTTACAGTTTGGCATTGCTTTTAGAATATGGAATGGGCCTTCTCTTATGTGTTCTCAGTTCACCAGGGGTGGGGTGTGGGGTGACCAGAAGCAGAAATGATGGGAAATAAAGGTCTCTTAGGACTTGGCAGTGTTTTGTGTAGTCTCTAAGGAAGGAACTAGGGTCAAGGCCTCTGGACTTCAGGGCTTATGAGAAATCTTGGTGACCTTGTTCTACCTTTAAAAAGGGAAATACAAATTGTTGGCTCTTTGTAATCACAAAGAAGAGACCATTCAGTACTATCTTTCCATTCCAGTCTCTCCCTGGGTGTGTTGTGGCGTGTATGGACAAAGCCCATGGGGATTATTAGGAGGAAGAAATGTTATATACAGGGAACAGTCAGTGTAGACTGCAGAGCTATGACAAGTGGTGAGCGCTAAGGGTCCACCATCTGGGCATCATGTGTCTCCCATACCTCCAATACTAGTGATTGCTAGGCCAGAGAAGAAGGAGTAGGGGCTGAGAGGGAGGGGGAGAGAAGCTGGCAACTTGTGGGTTTGGCAGAACATCAGTGCCATCTTTTGGGGTTCAAGTTGGTTGGTGAAGATCTGACTCACAGTAATTTTATACCTTAATATTCTATAGCCATGGAGCATCCAGGTAACTAGAGGGAAGTCATTCTCTTTTTGAGCTTCACTTTGCCTTTCTGCTCACGAGCAGGCCTCACTAGACACACCCGGAGTCTGAGAAACTTGTGTTAAGAGGATTGTGGCCAGGTGCACTATACCAGGTCTTCCCTGAACTGAAGAGCTTAATTAACATTTTACTGATCTCAAGCTTGATGCTAGGGGAAAACTCTCAAAACTAAAGCCCAAACTCTGTTTGGCTTACTCAACTAGTTTTCCATTTGGATAAGACTCAGACAGGTATTAACGAGTTAGCAACACATTAGTTAACAGTCGTGGTCAATTGAAATCCATTGCTTAGGTTAGGCACAGTCTTGGGAAAGACTCAGGATGGACTTCTGGGATACCTGGGGTCTTTGGTGTTGAGGATAAGGTGATACAGGTGACAATATCTAGTCCCACCAGGAGGCCTCTGTCATGCCCCTACTGTAGTATTCACTTATGGGAAATCTATCTCCTACCTTGCCTAGTTTAGCCACCAATGGCCAGTGGCCTGCTAGGTGTTCTCCAGGGTTATGGGTGGCAGTGAAGTAACTGAAGTGATTGTGACGGAAGACAGCAGGGCGTCTGGGTCGCTCTACCAAAGCTCTACAAATTACATGTGTCATATGTCATGGAGCAAGCTGGAAATAGCATGGCCTTGTGGTGTCAGGGCTGAAGTTCAAAGTAGCTGGGCAGAGTTCCTTCCCAGGGATGCTGGCAGCCACGGAAGAGAAGCCTGCTTTCCCACGTGTCACCTTGTTATTCCTTTAAGTTTTCCTGTCCTACCACATCTCTGCTGAGTCTCCTACTTAGGGGCAATTAGAGCTAGCACTAAGAAGGTGGTAACAGAACATGAGAGATGGGAATAATTTACATAATCTAATAATCTCAGCTCCCCTAGAGTAGAGTTTTCTCTAAGAACAAGCTTTGGCAGGGGTGTGGGAGGAGTGTCCCCTATGGGATTCGACATCATAGCACCAGTGATTCTAGGACACAGGAAAGAGGCCACAGAGGGGAAGGCCACAGGGATCCTGCTGAGAGCCCTGTCCTACATAGTGTCTGCGACTCTTTGGGTCTGGAACACGAAGACCCAGGTATAGAAAGCTGAAGCCCCTGGCATACTACCACCAGGTCCTGGTGCCTTTCACTCCCCAGCATGGCCTCCGGGAGACCCACTGTGGGTAACTTGGGCTGAGCCCTCTCTTTCCCCCTTGACTCTGGCTCCCCTTCCATCCCAAGGCTTCTCAGCAGAGAGAGAACCTTCTGGAGTTGATGTTCATTTTGGTGACGCCAATGAGCTTGAGCGGGGTGGAAAGGCTGAAGGAGGATGCCAGCGGGGAGTCGCAGAAGAGGTCGGACAGCTCGTCCCGCTCCTCCAGCTCGAAGGCAGCGTCATTGAGCATCCTCCTGTGCAGGCGGCAGGTCTGCTCGATCTTCATCTTGTTGATGTCTCCTCGGAGGCGCATGAGCTGCCTGGCCAGCTGCTGGTCCTGGAGCCGCATCTCTGCCTGGAACGGGAGAGGCCAGACTCGAGTCAGCAGGGGGCCCGGCAATCACGAGTAGCTCTGTAAACGCTGCTGAGGACACTCATTAATAGGAATCCTAACTGACGTCATGGATCATTGACAGATCCATCTGGCAGCAGGCACACATCCTGGCCCAGAGAGGTGAAAAGACACTGACTGCAGTGGAATGGGAAGGCATTACTGCCCGATGAAGCTTTGTGCCAGGCTAGCAACTATGTCTAAATCTTGCTCTGTGCCAGTCCTGGCTTAGAGTTGCTTTCCATCCACTCTCACTCTTTGGTGTCCAAGGGGGATATTCAGATGGAGGGAGACTTCGAGAGTAATAGACACCAGATTTGGTGACATAGCTTCTGGGTGGGAAGGGGGATGTATGGGCTGGACAAAGGGGGCTTTCTACTGTGACAGTGCCAGTTAGGTCATGTATGTGGGCTGCCATAACATGTTCTATTAATTATTTGAAAGTTCATACATTTTATAATGTATTTTGATCATATCCATTTACTACCACCTTCCTCCAGCTTACCCTAGTACCCGCCCACTCTTACAAAATCCATGTCCTCAAAAACTAAAACAAAAACAGAAACCCTGACTCCAGTTAGTCCTGCCCATATACAAATGGGTTTGGGGCCATCTACTGGGGCATGGGATAGTACCAGTGGTCATATTCTTAAAGAGGTGTGGCTCTCCCTCCCTCTGCAGCCTGCTATTTTTTTCTTTCATCAGATGTCACCAATACACATTTTCTTAAAAATAAAGGTTCCTAAGAGCCAATCATGAAAGTGAGCTGGTATTTATTCTCTGTTTTACTATGAACCAGACAAAGCTAACACACTAGAGCTAATCCTCACGATAGCCTATGAAGTGAAATTCTTACTATGTCACAAGTCACAGATGGGGACGTTAAAGTCAACTATCAAAAGGCCCTTGGTGGTAAAGCTAGGATGGGAGCTCACGAGACCGACAACCCAGTTCTGCCCCTTAGGGAGAGGGCGTCTAGGAGATAGAGCTGACCAATGCCTGGGGACCCTGGAGAGGGTTTCTGATATTTTCAGCACCTCTGTTTCCTATTAAGAAAGGGATGCACTGCGAGCAGCTCTCAGCAGTACTTTTCAAAATCCATCAAACCCTGGGTACCTCACAGCCTCCCCAAGGTACCTGCTGTGAAGGTCTATATTTTGCAAGTCAGGATACTGGAACTCAGAAGGCTTCAAGGTGTCCCTCAGCCAGTCACCCAGCTGTGACTTGGCAGAGAAGGAAGGCAACTGTGGTCTCAATAGGCTTCGCAGGCAGCCAGTTTCCCATTAACCAAGCTTTGTCACTGACAGGCCACCAGCTGTTCCTACTTGACCTGAGACCCAGTCCCTCCTGCCATTTACTCTGCCCACGCCAGCAAGTGGCTATTGTTTCAATACTTGTGTGTGTGTCCTCAGACTCAGCTCTGTGGCCTACCAGGTGCCGGGAGCCAGGAGGGACTCCCAGTGCTTATGCAAATGAATGCAAATGTTCTCATTTCCGCATTGGGTTTGGAATACAGAACAATTGCCTGGGAGAAAATTAGTGAGCATTCAGCGTGTTCTCTCTCTCTCTCTCTCTCTCTCTCTCTCTCTCTCTCTCTCTCTCTCACACACACACACACACACACACACACACACACTTGTTTTTCTTAAATGTGAAGGGCTAAGACTTCCAAATTTAAAACCAAAATGAAAAATCTACATAACAAAACATTTACCATCTTGTTCTTTTTGAAGCACAGTTCAGCAGTGTTCAAGACATGCATTGCTGTGCAACCATAGCCACCACCCAACTCCAGAAAATTTCCATCTTTCTCAACTAAAACATGTGCTCATTAACAAAAAGAAAATTTCCCATCCCCCCACCTCCGGCCCCTGACAAGCCCATCTCTGCCTGTCTCTCTGAGCTAGCTGATGCTAGAGAGCCTCCCCACACACACGCACACACACACACACACCCCGCAGGATTCTTTTTGTGTTTGTGCTCTTGTAATGGGCTTATTTCATTTCCCATCATGCTCTTTGGGTTCACATGACTGAGAGGCTTTTTATACTAAATTTCCTTAGCAATGCTGAAGGGACACAGGTCACTATGGATATCAAGATCCCCTCACCCCCTGGCTCTCTGCACTTGACCTCTACTGTTTCCCTGTCTTTTCCCCAACCCCAGGCCAGAGGCATCACATTTACTGTGTTAGAGATGAGGAACTTAACCCAGGCCCTGTCCTCCTGGGAATGGTAACACTCCGATACCCCCGGAGTCAAGCAGTGGCTCTCCCAGGGGCTAGGGGCAGCAGACTTCTTGAGGAGGCCCTGTTGCAAGTGGGGCTCCTTTCTTGGTAGCTAAACCAGTCACTAATGCTTCCTTCATTTCTCCAAGAAGGGGCTGAAGAAGTTTCCAGACCAGACAAGAAGCTGTATGTACCTAGAAGCTGTACTGGTTGAAATGTGGGTCAGTAGCTACCTGTGTTTCTCTCTAGGCCAGGCCAAGACCCAGGGAACACCTAGGCTGGAACACTGGTCTTAGACTCCAGCCGAAGGAACTCAGCTTAACATAGGTCGAATACTGTCCTCTAAAGCTCAGTGTAGAATGTTCTTATTTTCCATCCCTCCCTCAGGGTGGCTTGCCCTGCCTCTGGGGAGACAGGCACAGGCTGGATTCAGAGGTGTGGTCTGTACTTCCAGTAATCCCATTATCGGGGCACAGTGCCTGCTGAAAGGGTGGTGGTGCCACTGGTGAGGGTCAGGATTAGGGCTTAGGAGAATGGTAGGGAGAGGGTCTTCAGGGGCCTGAGGTTGTGGAGAGAGCCAGTGCTGTGTTTCAGACTCTTCTGGTGCCTGTGGATGCTGGCAGTTTGGAGACAAATGAGAAGATTCTTAGGAGAATTAGCTTGTTTCTTCAGGTAGATGGCAAACCCCCAAGGGTAGGATTATCTAATTAAACAGTAATTACAGGGCTCAGAAAAAGAAGGGAGAGGTTTCTTGACTTCAGAGCTCCCTGTGGAGTGAGGAGAGGCAATAGAGATGCTGAAGGAAAATGAAGAAAGCTAGAGAGGAAAAGAGAGTCTGCTGGGAGAATCCGGAACAGAAAGCTCTCACGTGAATGTGCCCTGCTTACTGGAGAAAGATCACACTAAGTACTTTCCTAAGGGGAAAAGCAAAGCTCATGCCTACTTTGTACTGGGAGCACTGACAACGAAGGCTGCAGAAATCCCCTGGATGTCCCGAATAAACTCTGTGGTTACCATATGACCAGGAGTTTCACCCATGTCAACTGGAGGCAAGGACTCCAAAGAGACCTGTGACCCATGTTCATAGTGGCACACTCAACCACAACATAGATGAACACAGTCTCTCCACTCTCTGGATGCTATCCAGGCTTCAGCAGGAGGAGATTGGAGACTTGCCACAGCATAAATGAACCTTGGGGCCATTATACTAAGTGATACTAGCCAGACACAAGAGGACAACTGTGTGACCCATGTGTGTGGAGCTGCTGGAACAATCGCACTCGAGACAGACAACAGAAATGTTTTGCAAGGGTGTGGAGATTGGGAATCAGTGTTTAAGTGTCAGCACAGATAGAAAGTGAATAGCAGGACGGAGGACATGTGCCTAGTCCCTAATTCTGGAGGTTCTTCAGATGTTATCTTAGTCTGAGAGACTCCATTTGTCTCTAACAGATGCTGGAAAGAATTGCTGTGAGAGCCAGGAACCCAGCACGTGTGAAGGGGCGTGTTTCATTTCCACATGGTTGGGCCATAGAGGCCTAATTCTTGGGGATCGCAAACAGTCTTTGTATTCTGCCAGGGTGTTTGTCTAGCTTCCCCTAAAGGTCAGCCATTGTTATAATAAGACATGTATAATGTCAGACATTGTTATAATCAGTACCGTGCTGGAGTCTGTGTAGAACCAGGACAATGCAGCATACTTTAACCTTAGTTTGACCCCTGTGAATCCTGAATTGACAAAGGTGAAGGGAGGCAGGTGGTTTGGGTAAGGTGGAAACTTGAGTTTCTGGGAACCTGGAGAAGGAAAAACTCGAAGGTTCCCAGAAGAAGCTCCACATTGTGAATTGGTTTCCAAGGGGAGTTGTGGACTCAGGTAGAGGGGGGAGTGTACTTCATGGAGAGGTTGTCTCTGCCAGGAGGTACTGGGCCACAGAGTTGGGAGTAGCCTCTCCTGACAATGGGGGAGGGGTGTGTGTGTGTGTGTGTGTGTGTGTGTGTGTGTGTGTGTGTGTGTGTGTGTGTGTGATCTGTAGCCCCTTGCTGTGGGCTGTGCTGAAGAGCTGGTACCTTGGCTCTAGTCCCCTGGGCTGGTTGAGTAGGGAGGAGGGAGCCTGTTATTATTGCTTCCTGTCTGGACTTGGTCTCCTTCCTGGGCCTGTACTGATTGGGAAAGCCGGAACAGAGTCCAAAGCTAGGAAGAGAGCTCTGGGCCCTTCAAGCCCTCCTGGAGAATTCCTGATGTTACCCAAGTGTGAAGCTCTAAAGATGTGATAAGGTTTTCAATTTTTCATACTTGGGATAGTCCCCAGACAAACTATTGCCTTCTTTATGAGAGGGTGGACTTTCAGAGCTACCAGGGGCTCTGGCTTTCAGTCCCAAAACAACCCATTCTTAGGTGAACAACCCTGGACAGGTGTGAGCTCCTTGTGGAAAAGGGCAAACAATGGTCCCATCCTATCCCCCAGACCCCCCACCCCTCCCATCCCTCCCTATCCCCACCCCTCCTCATCCCCCACTCCTCCTTACCCCCTCCCCTCCCCCCTCCCCCTCCCCCCCTCCCTTAATCAGCACCTGGGGTATGAAGGATGGAGGGAGCTGTGCTTGCCTGGAAAGGACATACAGGAGAGGTGAGGAGTTAAGAATGGGTGGGGACCCAGAGCTGACACTTCTCAGAAGTAGCACCGCAGGCAAACTTAGGAAAAGATGTCCAACACCTCAGATCCCTGGGGGAAATGCAAGTCAGAAGTACAGCACACTGTGATTCTAGCCCATGGACGGCTGAGACAGGGAAAGACAGAGAGAGAGACAGAGACAGAGACAAACAGAGACAGAGAGAGAGACAGAGAGAGACAGGGAGAGCCAGAGAGAGAGACAGAGACAGGGAGGCAGAAAGAGACAGAGAGACAGGGAGAGACAGGGAGAGCAAACTATCTGTCTTGACTACCTGAGAAGTTAATGTATTCCCATATTCCCATATTTCCTCCAGGACTGCCCACTATAGCCAAGACATATAATTGACCAAGATGTCCAGCAAGGGGTAAATGACTTTTAAAATGTAATTTATTATTCTACCTTAAAGCTGTAGAAACTTCATGTTTGTACAGATGTAGACAGAAGTAGAATGCATTATGTTAAGTGAAATAAGCCAGATACTTTTGTAACCAGACAGATAAACCCACATGTCCTCACTCGCTTTCGAAAGCCCATAAAACTGAACACTAGGGATCCTTGGAGGCTGGGAGAGGGTGGGAAGTGAGACAGATGGAAATGGGTATCTAACCAGGAGAGATCCATGCCAATACTCTTCTGCAGTCCTGGGGATTGAACCCATGGCCTCACGAATGGGAGACAAGCACTGTACCACTGGACTACAGCCCTAGCCCAGTCCTTACTACCCAGATAACTAGTCTACAACAATTTAGTACATATTTCAGAATAACTCAAGGAGAAGTTGAACAGATAGTACATGAAAAAGTAGAAACGCTAATTTTGGTTTGACCACCACATACTGTACCTAAATGTACTATACCATACCCCACAAGCAGGTCAACATGTTGATTTAAATGCACACACACGCACACGCGCGCACACACACACACACACACACACACACACACACACACTTTTCAGGAAGGGATTGTCCATCCTACATGCTTAAACTGAGCTAGCCCATTTGAGACTTGAGACTACTATGGCTGGGCTCTGTAGTAGCATAAGGCATCTCCTCATACGGAGTGAAAGAATTACTTGGAAAGAGGGCAAAATGGAGTTGACTTTTGGAGAATAACATGGCAAAATGTCAGAGTTGAGAGGACGAGCTGAGCAAGTAGAAGGCAGCTCCATGCTTGCTGACTGAAGGAGCAGTGAGTACAGCAGTCATTTGGAGTATGAGCTCTGAGGCTGGGCAGATATGAGTTCAAATCCCCATGTTGATAATCAGTTTCCTCACCTGTAAAATGGGGGTGGTGAGACTGTCAATAGCACCCGTCTTGGAAGGAAGCCATGAGTGTTAAGTCAACAGAAGGAAACACAGCCCTGATCTTGGCCTTTGGCTCCTCTTCCTCATCGTCCTTTCTCAACAGCCTGACAGGTAGGTACCTGTTGCCCCCATTTCACAGTGTGTTTTACATACAGCTTGTGGTTCACAATGTGAACATGTGCTAGGTCTCTGAAACAGGAAAGACTCCTGGCCCCTGAGTCAGGCGGGTGCCACACTATCAGGCGTATCCACATCCTTGGCTGTTACTTAACCCCTCTGACCTAAGACTTCTGTCTTTCTGAGTCTCTGTCTTCTTTGTAAAGTGGGAAGGGCAAACAGTCTCAAGCTTCTGGGAGCACCACATGAAAGTGCTCTGGGAGCACCACATGAAAGTGCTCTGGGAGCACCACATGAAAGTGCTCTGGGAGCACCACATGAAAGTGCTCTGGGAGCACCACATGAAAGTACTCTGGGAGCACCACATGAAAGTGCTCTGGGAGCACAAGCGTTCTCTCCCCCAGCATCATCACCCACCTCCATCCCACACAGTGAGGATGACTTGTCATCTGGCAGGTGTCCAACAGACACGATAATGGGCACTGGTGTTATATGTGCCAGAGCCCTATGCTTGGCAAGATTTACCATTAAGAACCCTGGTTGGTGATCAAGCTGAGGCCATGGGGCACCACTGCCAGAACCCAGGTCCCCAGCTCTGACACACAGGTCCTGCCTGGCAAGTACCTGCCAGCCTCGTTTTTCTGTTTTGTAACAATTATAAACACCTCTGCCTGCAGGGAGCCAACACCTGCAGGAAGCTAGCACCGTGTAGGTGCTATGGATTCTCAGCTTCTCACCACAGAACCTGGGAGATTAAGGCTTTTGCTTTTGTCTGCCTCTTTCTCACAGAGCAGGAGGTGTTCTGGCCTCTGTTTCTTATCTCCTTGTCTGTCAAGAGCATTTCTGAGCAAGACCACAGAGCCGAGATGGAAGGTGGGTGACTGTGAGACACGGTTGGTTGGTTGGTCGGTGGCTCAGCTCCAGGCCCAGGCCTGGCTCCCTGACCAAAGCAACTGGAATACCACGGTCACCTGCAAGGAGCTGACAGACTCCTGCTGCCCAGGGCCATGGCCTTCTCACACTATTAGGCTGTCCTCTGCTAGGATCAAAACTTCTATTACAACCAGATCCTGGTGACAGAGACCTAAAACCTACTTCTGAAGCAAAGTTAGGAGGGTTTCAAGTTTAAGACCTGCCTGAGTGAGTTCAAGGTCAGTCTGTGCAACTTAGGAAAACCTTGTCTCAGAAAGTTTAATAAATAGAAGGGGACATAGTTCCATGGAAGGACACTTGTCCAACATGAGAAGAAAGGTCTCTAAATCCATTCCCCAGGACTACAGACAACCCTCTGTTCAGTTGGGTGTTTGAAAGTGTGGCGAGGACAAGCCCATATACTGACTGGGGTTACAGTCTCAGTCGGTCTCCTTGGACATGTGGGAGAAAGTATACATTTGCACAGGAGTCTGGCAGATGAGGAAGGAGAGTAGGGGTGCCCAGGGATTCTGAATTTAAATAAATGTGGCATAAGAAAGGTTATGCAAACTACTTTCACAGGGCCTTAAAAATAGTTGGATTTCAGAGGCACCTTGATGTTGAACAATGGATAAATTAGAAAAATAGCACGAAGCTTTGTTTTAACTGAAACAGACAGAGGCAAGCATTCTAACCAAGCTGCTTCAAGCTAGGCATTTTAAGAGCTGCCTTTTGCTGGTGTCTGATCTCTGACAGGGTGGAATTGGGCATGGGAGTCCAGAACTCAGCATCTGAGCTGCTGCTAGCCTCTGGGAGAGCATTGCTAAGCAGGTGGGGTCTCCTGCACCACTGGGCTGGGGATGCTTAGGGAGGAGCGTTCACTAAGACCCTTTGCTGTATGAACTTGGCTTTGTGGGGCTGTTAAGTCAGGGACAGGATACAGAGCTCAAGCTTGGGTAGTCCAGATCTGTCCTCTGAAGTCTCTTCACAGTCCCCTGGGTCTCTTTTCACTCCTTGGTACTCTAGATGTGGTATGGAATATGGCATTTAGTGTCCCTTGGGACATATTGGAAATTCCAAATTCTAGACCCCATCTCCCAGGCCCACAGTATATGATGTTCATCCTTAAAATAGACTCAGCAGGTTCTGGGTGCACAATGGAGTTGCAAGGCCAAATGGCTTTTCCAGCATGATCAGCCCGGCCTTCCCCAGTCAGGTGATCTGAGCCCTGGCTTTGTCACTTCCTGGTCAGGTTCAATGACTCGCAGGAACTTCATTAAACTCATCTGTCTGATGGGAACAATGATACAAGTACATAGGACCCTTGTAAGACTCAATGGAATGTAGGGATTCTCATTCAACTGTGGTCTTCTGTCTGCCTCCAACCTGTACATTCTGTCGTCTGTTGATGTCCCTGTGAGCTTGGCTTTAGGGAAACTGGCTGCCTCTGGAGGATGCTGTATTCTGTGGCAGCAGCTGACTAGCATTGGCAAAGTGACCCTATAATCCAGGGTTCAAATGCCAGCTTCCTTATTCCTGGCTGTGTTCCGCTCTAAGTCTTTTGTCATCTTGAAAATGAGAGTTTGGGAGGGCGAGGTCACACGGCAATGAGCAGTGAGTGACGCAAGTGAAGTACCTGGCACAGAGCGAGCACCGTGACCCATCTGTCATCATCATCCTTGTCATTACTCACCTATGGTCACCCAGGAGAATAGAAAACGTTATACAGGTCTAAGACATGTTACTAACGCACGTATTTCTTGTGCCCACATCAGACAGCCTTTGGCAGCCACATGAGTCCTGACTATGACTGTCTTGTCTTGGCTGGCCTCTTCCTCTTAGCCAGCACACTCTGGGTGGGGTACCTGGCCATGCTTGGTTTGATGTGTCCTGGCAATGGGTGTGAGTATGCCCCATAGATTTCAGACAATGTTCTCAGCCTAGGCTGTGTGCTGCTTAAATACCCTTGAAGACTCTGGACATTTAGCATCATGTCCTAGATGCTCATCATATCCTGAGGCATTGGGATCTTTCCAAAGCTCCCCCTAGGTACCTTTCTATCTAAAGGATGCTGGGAGGTGTCCAGGAAGCTTGGAGGGAGCCCCTTTATTTCTAGTCACTCAGAGGAAAACTTCTCTACTCCCCACTCCAAAGGAGAGACCACAAGGAATGTGAACTTACTTAAATAGGAAACGACTCTCAAATGAACCCCCAAACCAGCAAATTGCATCCTTGGCTAATGGGAATATTTTTTTGTTCCTCTGTGAAGAACAGATCAGAGCAGTTTAGCATCAGGAATTCAGGGTGCAGCATTCAGGGTCTGTCTCTGGCTCTCATGCCCACCTCTCATGCTTCCGTGAGCACCCTGTAGTCACAGAACAAGAATCCACAGGAGCCCTGTCTTCTGTGAAAGCCAACAGCAAGCTTATCCATGCTTGTCCCTAACAGCGTACACAATGGAACAGTGTGTTCTGTGCAGTCTCAGTATCAACTAAAGAAGTTCCCAATTGATCAGATGCCCAATGTTCTGAGCTGCCACAGCCCACAAGGAATTTCAGGCCCCAGTGGAGAGATGACTTGCAGGACTCACCAAAACAAACCAAGCAGGCCTCTGCTTTCCTCTTGGTGGGAGAGTTACCACCAGCTCTGGAGGGCAGCTGGCCCTTGGCTGCTGGCTCCTTGGAGTCAGATGGCTCTGGAGGTGACCCAGGGAAGCAGCTAAAGCTTGGGGGAGGGGCTTTGTTTCAGGTCTGGGTCTGCTGAGAAGCTACTGTTTGGGGCCGGGTGGGAGAACCTGGTGGTTTTCCTGGGGCAGCCTGGGACAATGCTCCACCTCCTTTCCCGGGATTTCCATGGTGGGGAGAGGTTCCTGGTGGGAGTCTGTTTGCCTGTGGGCAGTGAAAGGATCCAGCTGCGGCTCCACTCAGCATCTTCTGCCCTTGCTCACTCCTTCCATCTGGAATGCCCGACCCGCCCTGACTTCTGGGCAGATTCTTACTCAACATCCTTTGACAAAGCCTTCACCCCAGGCGTGATCCGTCATATGCCCTCTTCTGGAAGTTCTGTACACCTTGAATTATTAAACAGCACTTCCCACGCTGAGCCCCAGCACTTACAGCTATGAACCCCAGACTGAGAGCCCTTCCCAAAGTTGGCCACCCAGGAAGACCCACCATCCAGTTAGTACCAACTGCCAGCTCAGGGAAAGAGGCCACTCCTTTGCTCAGTGAGTAGTGGTCCCCAGCCCTGTAGTAACTGAGGTAGATGGGGAGAGGGTTTCGGAGAGAAGTTCAGGTAAACTCTGGGGCTCCCGTAGCTGTCCAGGAATAAGAGACTCCGATGCTGGTGAGGAGAGGGTGGGAACATGTGTGGGCTCAGATCCTTGGACTAACGTACACTTCCTCTAGATCTTTGATTAGGGGCTGACTGACCCCCCATGTATCCACTGAGAAAGGAGATCTACCCTTTGCCTAAGGAAGCCCGGCATGCCCATGGGAAACAGGCAGCGATGGAAGGACAAACATGATGTGGGAAGACAGACAGACAGAAAGATGGAGAGGAAACATGCATGACACATCCATGGCCTCTTGGCGGGCAGCCACTCACCAGTTCCTTTCTGAGCCAGGCGATAGCTTCGTCGATACTCCGGAAGCCTTCCAGCTTGTCTGTGGCCAGTGGCCTGTCACCTCCACTGGCACTCCTGGCAGGTGGAAGAAGCTCTCTGGGTTCCCTTAGAGGCATCAAAGGCTCTCCACCCCCACATGCTCCCTGCTCCAGACTCGCCTCTTGCTGGGCAGCTGGCCTCGGGAAAGGCCAGGTCTGCTCCTCCAGCTTGGCTTGCCATTCCAGGTAGGAAGGTCTTCGGGTCTCCAGCCTCAGCTTCTCAGTGAGGGCCTTCAGGCTGAGGAGGTGGTCGTCGGGAGGTATGGCTGCCCCTGCTGGCCTGTCTTTCTCACCCACTTCTTCCACTTGGATCCGGGGCACAGACATTCTCAAGTCTGCCCTGGTAGCTGGACATGGGAGGTGGTGGGGCCACTTGGGAGGCTTGCTGGGTAGCAAGGTCAAGTCCCGCTCTGTATTGGTCTCATACGGCTGTGGCCATGGCTCCTGAAGGCATTGTTGGGATGGGCGTGAGTTTCAAGGCTTGGTAGCACCTGGAGCCAAGCAAGGCTGTAGAGTGTGCCTCTCAGAGCAGCTGTGTGTCTCAGGGTCTATGATTTGTCCCGTAATCCTGTGGCGGCCATGCTTCCCAGAAGGCAGGATCAGACAAGCATCGGCAGGAATCTTTGGGACAGACTCCTCTGAGATCTCTCTATGCTTGCTGGAGGTGTGCAGGTCAAAGGCAAAGAGAATGCAGAAAGTAGACCTACAGGAAGGAAAAGAATCATATCAGCCCAGGACTCACGCCTCAAGATGGGAAACTGAGGCTCAGCGACGGGGCATCTATGCGCCAGTCTTTGGCAAGAAGTGAGGCGACTTCACAGACTCCGCAGAGAGCGACTGATAAAACTGGACAGAGCTTTACTGTCTGTAAAACCACTCTACCTCTCTGAGCCCATGGAAGACCGTGCAGCAAGTGTAGGTTTGTTTCAACACCTGATTCACAAAGTAAGAACCAGAGTCTCCAAGAAGCCGAGCGACTCACCAAGATGGATTCCTCAGCAAGAAACAGCAGAAAAGGCCAACTGGTCTGGATCTCAGGATACAGGTTTGTCTTCTGGGCAGGTCCTCAGGGCCAGCTGACAGGCCAAGTGGGATCCCACACAGTCTCAGGACAGGTGTCTCCTGCCCCTAGCCACCCTCATATCCACCACAGCCCCACCCTTCATCCACACTCACTCAGCTTCCGGCTCCAACGACAACACCTGACCTCACCTTGTCAGAGGAAGCAAATAAACCTGCAGCCACGGCAGGAAAGAAGCTGCTGGCTGGAGCTAGACTCTGAAACTGAACGCCACTCATGACTCACTCTTGTGGAAAGACGTTTCTCCCCTTTACCTAGACTGCCCATGGGGCCAGCACCGCCTTGCAAGGGATCCAGCTGTGCTCTGAGCCGATCAGCTTGGCTCTAGGGAAGGGCACAAGCCAAGACTTTATCCTATCATATCAAGGCGCAGCTGAGTGAGAAGCAGACCAGAGGCCCCAGCTTTAACATCATATGTCAGGGGAGATCTGGGCAAGGGGAGATCACGGTAGGAGGCATATGACTTGAACTTGGGTTTGAAACATCTCTGTTGAGCTCTAAACAGGAATGAACTGATGTGAAACAATTCCAAGATAAGGCCCAGATGAAAAGCTATAGGTTCAGCTTCTAAGAGCATATGCTGTCCTTGTGTGGAAAAAGAAGAAATAAAGATGTTTATGGACTTGTGTGTGTTTTAGCCCCTGACTTCACGGTGACACAAACTGCTCATGCTGTCTTTACACAGGCAGTGTCTCCACCCTGATGATGAGATTTTCTCTCTTTCTGAGAATGTCCCATCGTGACATTGTACAAGCCCAGCCTTCTTTGGGTTAGTAGGGTACACTTGAGATGTGGCTGGAAGACAATTTATCTTTTTACCTATTGAAATGCATGAAATTGTTTCTGCATTTTAGTGATTGTGAATCAAATCAATATTTAAAAAAAGTTTTAAAACTCCCTAATCCAAAGAAGAATTAATTCAGGAGATACCTTATCGCAGTGGCAGAAACTGGGGATAGATGGAGGTGTAGACTGAGAAAGCCAAGATGGGAGAGGGTGGGAGCAACTGGGGCCATTGAGGGAGGATGTGTGGTTCCTCTTGAGGCACACAGATCCTCAGTAAGAGGAGAGCAGAGCTTTCTGCTCAGGACCATTCCTACAAGCCTGCGCTGTGAGGAGAGCAGACCAGAGCACTGGATATTGCCCTCCCCAGGGCATCATTAGTGAGAAGGACATTCCACCCCACAGAGAGCAGAGAAACCGGGTTTCATTTCTTGCCTTCTCTGGGCAAGGTAATGGTACCTTGAGGATCCTTGATCATCCCGAGGGATACTGAGCCCATTATGTGAGCCCTGAGGCTCCCCCAGTAGCAGCCTCAGCTTCCGGAAGCTCCAAGCACATAGCTAGAAAACCGTCTTTGCAGATGCTGAGCTTGGGATGTGACCCTAGACCTGGGCTGTCAGGCTAGCTGAGCCTCAGTCTGGCGCTCTGTATAAGGGGTTGATGCATCTCTTCACATACACTCTCTGTTAGCACTCCAGGAAGGCACAGCAACTCTTGATGTTCTGCCCCTGTGCTTTCTCACGATTGCCTTCTTCAGATCTCTCCAAGTGTGAAAACTTGGGAGTGGCTTGCTGGGGCCCTTCCCAGGCGCCTGCTGTCTGCTTTTTGTGTGGAGGTGCCAGCCTTCATTCTGAAGGTACACCTGGGGCAGCTGAACCCTAGAAAGCTTCCTTCCTCAGACAAGGGAGCTCTCATTACAGCCAGTGAGCTTTTTGGAGAAAGTCCAATTTAGACTGATGAGCAGCACCAAATCCTGGGAGGGACAGCACAGGTGGGGAGGCCTTCCTACTCCTGCCTGCTTCTCTGCAGGGGGTGGCAGCCTGCAAGGTTAGGTAAGGGTCTTCACTCCAGCCTTGCTGTGTGGCTTTGTTTTAATTACTGCTTTTGAATAGATTCAGAGAAGGCCTGAGCAAGAGCTTAGTGAGATTAGGTAGGGAGAGAGCCTTTGATCCACTAGTACAGGGTATACTCTGGTTCTCTCCAGCCTCTCCCTCATCCAAGAGAACAGGTGCTACAAAGTAGCGAGCGAGCACAGAGATGGAGAAGGTGAGGTGTTTCCATGAGCAGGCCATAGGCATGGACCTGGGCACATAGCTTGTCAGGTCTCTGCTCTGGGCCCATGGCCTCAGGACCACTCTGTGCCTCTCTCTCCATTCTCCTCAGAGATGTTGGTTATAGCCAGAGTATGCACTCTGCAGACTGGCCTCTCAACATGCGAACACTGGCTTCTTGGTTTAAAGCAGAAAAAAAACAAAAACAAAAACCCCAAGAAAACTGTTCCAAAGGATTTCAGGATGATGTCTGCCTCCGTTAAGGGTGTGGATGACGGAGGGGAGTTGAGGCTTAAACAAGGTAACAGAGCTGTTAGCTCTGCACCCAACATGCAGGAGGCCTAAATAAAATTACATTTTTAAAAGGTTGTAAAGCAGATGTAACCTGTGGATGACATCACACTCCAGTCCCGTCACCCCACCACTGCCCTGAGCTGTCATTTGGGGGTCCTTGACCTCTGGATGACCTGAGTTGTCTGCTCTTTTGCATCTTTCCTTGGAAACCGAATGACCCTGATGTTTGAAGAGGCCCAGAGGGTTTCTTCCTTCCTCTATAACTGGTGTAGGAATTGACCTGGAATGTTACCCACACAGGCCTGGAGAGGTGCCCAGAGAAAGGTTTGCTATCAACTGCCCACTTAGTAGGCACTTTGCTAGCTTCATCCTGAGCTGGTGGTGAGGTGCTGGATGGGTGTTTGGGATAGGTGCCACCCACAGACAGCTTCTTGGGTGGGCAGAATGGCAGCAGGGCCCTTCTGTCTCTCTTGACACACTAGGGTATTCTGAAATCTGGGCTCAGTGAGAGCCCCTGACTCGCTGAACAGCAGCACCAGACTCACCTCTCCTACATTCCCCTGGGGCCAGTACATTTAGAGGAAAGCAGGAAGCCAAGGGGCACTGCCAGACCTGGGGCCAGGGCACCAGAGGAAAGCAGACAATCTCATAATCCCACCAGGCTCAGGTATGCCCCACGTGGCAGATACCCCATTAGTAGCAGGGACGAGCCTTGCAGGTGTGCCAGTGTCTCTGAAGGAATGATGTGTGGGCCTGAAGACCCACTCTGCACGCATGGTTGCTGTTCAAACATGCTCCAGGCTTCCAGGATAGCACAGGAGGCTCTGCCAGCTGTGAGCTAATTCCTGGGCTGCTGCTGGAGGAGGCGGGTGGATAGAGCTCCAGCCGTCAGCCGACACCTTGTCTCGTTATGAGCTAATGTGTTCATCTGGAAAGTCTTCAAGCCCACTTCCCCAATTGGTTCCTGGGCAGAGGAAGTCTAGGGGTCTGTTGACTAATGCTCCCCTAGAGTCTTTCCACTGGAACCCATCATTTCCTCTTCAGGAGATACAATCTAACATACACAGAAACACTGCCTTTCCTGCCCCCCTTAAATCCCATGGCTTTGCACAGCTGTTCCTCCCCCCTCCTTTCTCTACCTCAGTTCTCAGGGATTTGAGCCCTTTCTCCTTCCGGAAGATTTCTTTAATCTTCGCTGGTAATGACAGCACACAGGAAAGCAATGATGTCATCACAAGATTAACTAATACTTACTCAGAGCAACCACACCAGGAGTCATCCTAAAAGCTAAGCCGATTCCAACGCAGGGGTGCACATAGACGCCTATGATGCACAAGTTATTGTCCCCGTTGTACAGATCGGGGAGACTGAGGCCCAGAGAGGTGTGCTCTCTTGCCTAAGGTCACAGAGCTAGTCAGGGATGAAGTTGGGACTTGAGCCCTTGGTGTCTGTGTTTAGGCTAGCTCTTCATGGGTGGGCTTCTTAACCCTCTTCTACTACCACACTTATTCCAGGGTCTTTTTATAAGGTTTATTGTACTTTATGTATATGGGTGTTCTGTCTGCATGTATGTCTGGGCATGTGTATAGTGCCTGAGGAGACCAAAAGAGATTGCTATATCTCCAAGAAATGGAGTTATAGTTGTGAGCCACCGTGCAGGTGCTGTGAATTCAACTTGGGTCCTCTGGAAGAGCAGCCTGTGCTCTTAGCAACTGAGCCAGCCCCTAACAAGGTCTTCACGATGGTCTCCTCTACCACCCTGTGATGTTCACAATGTGAAGCAGTATTTTGATCCTAGATCCAGAACCTGAATGGTACTGCCCCACTGTAATCAAGCCGGAGTGAGTGGGCAGATAGATCAGGCCCTGTCTCTGTGGCCTGCACTTGCTCATGTGTATACAGCTGTCTGGGCTCAGAGAAGCAGAGGTGTGGCTCCGGGGCTTCCTGTGGACATCCCCTCCGTCTGTCCTCAGGAGCTACCACACCTACTCCTTCCCTGCCCTGCCTGGGAAGTGTCTGAACAAGAATATGTCTGTAACCCATGTGGCTGGATGCGGGTATAAAGCCTCCCCACCCCCTCTCCACTCAAATCAGGCACAGACTGAGGTTGGCCATGTTCTGAGACTTTAAACTGAAGCAGAAAGGACTCCCTTGGTGATCAACATTGTATGAGGTCATTTCCACTTGGCACCTTCTCCTGCCCTCTTCCTCCAGAAAGACCATTCCACCTTGCGTTGAGGAATCCTACCCCTCAGTTCTTAGGCCACTGATATCTTCTCTCACCTCAGGTGACTCCTTACCCCAAGCTGGCCTTACTCCCAGGAGTCACTGGGGCTGCTAGGGGCCTCTTGTTATCACAGGGAGAACATCTACTGGTGTCTGACACCAAGCACAAAAGACAGTTTGAGGCCCCCAGTGTGACCGTTAGAAGCCAGGCTGTTGTGGAACACTGTTCTCTGGCATGACAAGACTGTTGTCCTTTGAACTCTCAGCAGCTGATATTACCCACAGATGACCCATACAAGACTGGGTTCATATTCCATCATGGGAGAAAGAAGCTCATGAAGCCCCACCTTTCCTCAGGCATACAAGCAATTAACAATTCCTAGGGGGAGCATTTTCTTCGGTGGTGTAGAAGGAGCCCACATTCACACTGGTAACTCCAATTATTCCCCGACTCCATTGGCTCCCTAAGCTATCTTGGGTACATCATTTCTTTGATCCATCATTGGTTCCCCACCTGAGGTGAACAGGCATTTATTCAGTTCCCCACAGTCTACAACCCAGGCTTTGGTGACATAGCCCTTCAGATTCTCCTCTGAGACTACTACTTCTGGCTGGGTTCCTGGCAGTTCTAACTGGCGAGCAGAAACACAAAGCAAGGAGAGGAAAGAAAAGAACATGGCGGATGCTTGCTGAGATTTGGGTTTTGTTTGTTTCTATGCCACAACTAACCTCCTCCTTTGCTGTCTGTAGGGAACTCCCATGTTGTGTGGACCAGAGGCAGGCCTGATACCCATTGTGTTTGTCCTTTGGGACCACAGGACCAGCCCCCAGTCCCCTTCTTCTGCCAAGGCCCTGCCTACTATATTTAAGCATGTGACTTGAGCTTGACCAATCAGACTCAAGCCTGGGCTCTGAATTTGGAGTGTGTGGGGTCCAGATGGAGAGCCAGTGAGATTTCACATGTGGCCACTTAGGTGTTAGTCACAAGACAGCTGTGAAATGCAGAGGTCTCTGAGACAATGGTCTCTACTAAATAACCAGGGGCCGACTCTCACTTCTGGTTCTGCCCTGTATCTGCCTGCTTTCTTCCTTAACACTCACCCCATCTCACCTCCTATGGCTGCCCAGTGGTGCTACCATCTTGCTGGAACGTTGCCTACACTCAGGCACCCTGGCTAGAGTCAAAAAATGTAATTGACAGCCAAGCAATGTCATGAAATGTTGTGACGCCCCAAAGACCCTCTTCGCTTCTCTTCTCTTCTCTTCTGTGTGTCCCTCAGAGAGGGATACCATCTGTGGTTGAGAACTGACAGGAAAAGAAGTTACTTCTTCTTAGTGAATTTTTGCTAAGTCTGCATTCACTGTTGTTTCCTACTTTACAGTCAGCAAGCGGCACCTTTGAGGACAGGATGACAGTTTACCATATGTGGTTCTTTACTCCTCCTCTGCTCCTTCTAGCAAAAAATGTTACCCATTTGAGGACCATCCAGGGGTCCTACCCTGGATCTGTGCCTACCCTGATAGGTTGCTGCAGGACTCCCAAACTGGGGCAAATGTTTGTACGTCTGGCCAGCCCAGCCAGCTCTTTGGCTACCTCAGCAAGATGACACTCCCCATAGCAAGACTTGCCTATGAGTGGTCCTACTGCTACAGCTCACCTTCTACAGCTGTTCTGCTTGGATCGGAGCCTTGTAGCCCTTACACTGGTAGGGTATTCTCAAAAGTAACTCCCGATGTCACCTGGAGACTTTCCATGCTGCCTGAGAGAGGTACAGGAACCCTAGTATTTGGGTTGATTTTACAAGTTGGTAACAAATGACCCATGTCACAAAACTCCAGCCCAGGAACACCAGCATGGGGCTGTGATCTTCATCCAGAAAAGAGGCACATTATTTAGAACATAGGTATAGATGGGTGCCCTCTGCTCAGCACAGGCAGAACACCAATGATAACAGTTCCCAGAGGGCCTTAACACAGTGGAATCTCAATTGTTCTGACTCTACAAGGGTCCCTGCAAGATTGAATAGCTTGGTTCTTGGAAACAGAGCCCTGCTGGGGAAAGCTGGGAGTTCTCTATCTTCTCCCACTGATGTCCACCATCCTCCTCTATCCCCCACACACACCTTAGTCCTGCGACCAGGCATACATGCCACAGTCCACATACCAGGTATGCTGTCTCCTTCCAAGTGTCCCTGTCCTTTGTGCCCTTGGATGTTTCTCTGGGACTCCACTAGTGGTGACCCTTTATCTTCTACAGCACATCTTGGATCCCGCCCTAGGAACTGTGCTTCTTGGTATCATTCATAACACTACTGAGTTTCTAACACCTATCAAGTCAGACACTCTGGGAAAAAAAAAGAGCATTTGCTGAGCTTGAGGACCTGAGATTGCATACTCATTATATGTGGAAACTGAGGCACAGAGATGAGCAAGAACTTAGAGGACAAGGGTTGGAACTAGGTAGGTGTGAAGAGAATGATGCCAGCAGGGTTGAGCTTGGGGCTAAGGGCTTACGCTCTCTCCCTTCTTATATATCTCAGCAGGACAGGGCTCATTTTGTCCTCTGGTAGACAAACTCTCCTGGAGATGGATGGCTCTGCCCCACTCTTGCAGTCCAGTGACACTGTCCCTACCTCAGGGGCCACCTTGACTGTGATTACATGCCACATACATAAAACAAGGAAGGCCAGGGGCAGGTCTTCTAGACTACACAGTTGGGCAAAATGAGCTGCAGACTGAGTGACCAGCCTATGGCTTAGGCTACCTTGATGACAGCCCACCACAGTCTCCCACCACATTCCTTGCGGCCGCCGTACTTTTTTCTAGAACATGCTATCTGGACATGGCTGGCTACTTCCTTTCTGAGTCCCACCCATATAGAAAACTTTCCATTGGCTGGTGTGACTTAGTCATTTAGAGAAGATTCTGGAATGAAGAACTGGCCACACCATGGGTCAGGCCCCCTCAGGACCTGACTTTTCTTAGGAAGGCAGGTACAAGGAATGACTGTCGTCCTCAGTGAGACTGGCTCTCACACTCCAACACTGTCTGGCTGCCCAGTCCTGTATAGCTGAGCAGGGCCAGGCCTGGTCAGTGGACAGAGAGGCTCACCCGAATACAAGGAAGTCTGTGTTACTCTGCTGAGTGCATTTGCACGTCCCCAAGGGCAGACGCCATCAGAAAGCTGTGACCTGACGAAGAGTAATGTCTTTGGCCACCCAATTAATACGCTAGGGCAGGCAGCCCCCACATCCCCCTCTGCTTCCACCCATAGGCTGTGCTCTGAGTGGTCTCCAAGACTGCAGAGTGGAGGGCAAAGTGAGCCAAGTTGACAGCCTGCACACACCGTCTTGTCTCACAATCCGGTCTGGGCTCCTTCTAAGAGGAAGCTGTCATAGAGCCATGGGTGAAATGAGGAAGGGAAAGGCACTCACTGGGCTCTACCATTTTTTTTCAGGGGGTAGAAGAGTTATAGATCTGGGCTTCCTGGGCCAGGCAGGCTTATCTGTTCAGGTTTAATGATAAACCTGATGCTTATCTTGCGTGGGGGTGGGGAACTCCTATCCAACTCACCCAAGCTGGAAGGTGTGCTCCGTAATATGACCATCTGTACTTGGCAGACATGCTTCAGTACTGACCAGCTGGGGATGAGAGGAGGGGACACAGCCCCGCCCCCACCCCGCCCCAAGCTGCAGACACAAGCTAGGCGCTGCCCAGAGCCCTTTCCCTCCTCTTTGTAGTTGCCATGGTGACTGAAGCAGGAGGGACACCCGCTGATCTGGCCCTCTGCCAGTCATCTTTCCCCTTCCCAGGCCCATCTTTATTCCAGCTCCTAGTCAGTGTTGTTGGGAGGATCTGGAATAGGGTGTCCCTGGCTGCAGTTATGGGCAGGAAGTGGGCTAATTGTGCTGGTGTGAGTGTGTGTGTGTGTGTGTGTGTGTGTGTGTGTGTGTGTAGTTGTTTAATTGGCTGTGGAATGGCTGTTCTCTCTCTCTCTCTCTCTGCATGTATGTAGTATGGTGGTTGATGGCTGGTTGTCTTGCTGTATGTGTGTGAATGTGAATGAACGAGCTATCTACCCAGGGAAGCCATCCGTGTGTTGCCTGGATAGTTCCTTCCTGCAATGAAGCACCATGAAAATCCATTCCTTCCTTCCAAAGAGGCTGGTGTCTGTCTCTGGGCTGGAAGTCCTCTGCAAACAGGCTTTGCTGTGGGAACACTTGAGCTTAAGGAAGGTTCTGCCACACGACTCTTGAAACTTAGATGGTGTAGTAACTGACTTCTGCCTGTGTGTAGGGAGCTGGCTCGTTCCCGAACTGACTGAGAGGCAGTCCTGATGCTGGGCCTGAGGGCTCCAGTGTGGGAGGACAAAAAGATGACACAGGTCCGATATACGTGATGGGGGCCATGGGGATGCAGGGGCAGCATCTGGCTTGGGCAGCCTCAGATACTGTTCCCTTGGGATTCCATTTCTGAGGAAGATGGAAATAACTCAGCTTGGAGATGGCAAGAAAGACATCAGTCCCAAGCCCACCTCCCTGGAGAAACATGACCGAAGAGTGTGTGCACTGGCCTCTGTTTTCTTCTAGGACAGCTTCTCAGATCATAGCAGCCAGTGTGCCAGCAACCACTTGTTGGAGACACAGACAACAGAACTCACTTACCATCATTCTCCTAGGACAACTTGGTTTGCAGGGTCCTGCGCGAATGGCTGCCCCTCCACTTGGGATCCAATGCTTCTTGCTGTATATCTGAAATAAAATTATCCACAAACATTTTCTAACCACGCTGCCATTTATAAGCTTTTTCTGTGGCCTGGGTGAGAGAAAACTTCCCAAAAGTTAGGCCCCATAGAAACCCCAAACCAGAGAGAGACATCATGAGACTGGCCCAGGATCCCACAGCTCCAATAGTAGGGCTAACTAGACTTGAACCTGAATCTTTAGACTCTAAGCAGAGTCCCACTTTCATTTCTAAGAAACGGGTAGTCATGTTTCACCACGCTGAGACACTGTGAGGGAAGAATCTATTAAAAAATACGTATAAAACCTTTGCAAATGCAAAGTGCTGGGTCCGTGCTGAATAATTGATAGGCTTGGCTCCACAGGCCTCCTGCAAGACGCCTGTGAGTTTGCTTTCGTTTTGCCCAGTGAGAAAAGTTGCTAAGAAAACTGCCAAGAAAGATGTGTGCTTCCTTATGGCTCTGGGAGGGGTCATGACTTCCAGGATCCATACAGCTAATTTATGCCTGAAAAGAGGGCAGAAAGCATGGAGCTTCTGCAAGGAGGAGAAGAGCTGGACTCCTCAGCATGTCCCCTCCATGGCCCTGGGCTAGGGCTTCTCTGGCAAGTGTGGAAGAAGGTACCTGAGAGGCCGAGTGAGAGGGCAGAAAGGAGCCGTGAGAAATGAAGAGAAGGAAGGGGGTCCTCCTGGAAAGTCAGTCTGTCAGTGTCTCAGCCAACCACCCCATGTGACCACAGAAGTCTGCAAAGACCACAGTGGCTCCTAGGAATCAGACGCAGACTCCTCTGGAGCAGTTTGTGGCTGTTAAAGCAGAGGGTCGCTGAGGTGTGTATCCTCGCTACAAGAGTAGTGTATGCTTCCCAGGAAACTCAGATACCACACTTCACAGTTAAGGACACAGTGGCTCCCTGGAAAGTGTCCCAAGTGGCATTTGTCCCTGGCCCCCAAAGAAGGCAGTTAGGGCTATTCAAATCTATGGTAATAGGGCTCCAACTTCAAATAAGCAAAATCAACAAAGTCTGGTTCAAGTGAGAATCTGTTCTGTTTGTTTTCTACTTCACTCTGCGAGTTCCCAGGGTTTAAATGTTTTGCAAGATTTTCTTAAAGGGATCCAGGTGCACGGTGTGTCTACTTGAGTACCTCCACATCACCTGAGCATGCTGACTGCTCAGAGACTGGAGGGTCTTAGGGCTTTGTTTTTGTTTTTTGCATTTGGATGGGACAGTAAAGGGTACAGTCGAGCCACAGTTGGTCTAAGCTGGGATGGGAATGTCCAAGGTGACCTGCAAAAGGAGCATGCTGTGCCCATGGCTGGGATACGGAGAGTTTCTTTATTCTAAGTGCATGAAGACAGAGGAGAAATGGGGTTGTGTAACCCTGCTCTCCATCCTGTCAGCAGAAGCTGCACCTGATGGGACATATCAGGAGGGGATCTGGTGCTTCAGAGAGGTAAAAGGCAGAGACAGGACAGAAAGAGATGTTGGAACCTGGCCACTAACTACGTCTGTGATATTGAATGTCATAAACCTAATGTCTCAGGCTTAAGTGTCCTCACCCATAAAGCAAGATCATAGCAGAAGCAACACAATGGTCTAGGATGATCAAATGAGATAAGGCATATGTGGTACTAATGATACCTCTAATTGGACTGCCACCTCCTGCCCTTGACTGTGCCTGGCTGGCGTTCTCCTTGGCCTGTCCCTGAGAAAGCAGCTTCCCAACAACAATTGCCACTCAGCAACACATGTCTGTGAGTTCTAAAACGGGCAGAGCACCAGTTCAAGGTCACCTCTGACCAGATTCTTTGTTCCTTGAGGGTAAGACCACCTTTATAAGAATCCTCTTCCTGATGCTCTTCTTGATCCTAAACAGCTTTGGAGGTAAAGAGAGGTGTTCTGGGTGGTTTCATCAGGCGAGCTGTCCCCAGCTGCATTCAAATGGAGACTCCCTCCTCCCATGGTTCACTGGGTGGGAAATCCCCACCCCTTCCAGAGGCAGCAGTGCAGGTGTGCTGTTCTCTCTCGCAGCAGCAGACGCATTCAGCAACCAGCAAAGCTAACATGTTCTTTTTTTTCCTGATCTTTTTGAAGACAGCAGTATTCCAGAGGGGTGGGTTGATGCATGACTGTGAAGGACAGATGGACTGGTAAACGAAAGGTATCTAGGGAGTACTCCAAGGAGGAGATGGTCAGGGTACCAAGAGGCAGATGGCTGGGATGTTAGAAAGCCCTCAGGAGAGGCCCCCTGGATCTGCTGGAGCTTTGGAAGTAAACATGTCAAAAGACACCTATGTGTGGGCAGAACTTGCCATCCTATTGGCTTTTACTCAAACTCGATAATGGGCTTGCAGTCCGCCATGTTTTCAGCAGCTGCTACCAACCGATCAACAAGACAGATGAGGCCACAGTGCAGGCAGCCCTGGGCCTGGAGCAGCTGCTTCTCTGACTACTTGATTTGGTAAGGCTCAGGTCTGTCTTGTGTCCCCAGGGTTCCGCACCTGTGCCTGCTCAAAGGCTAGGTATCTGATGTCACTTCTGACTTGATGATAAAGAGGGGAAAGCCACCCCCTACCCCGTGGCCTCCTGGTCATACAGGTCCTTATAAAAACTTGCTCAAGGTTTTTACCCCCCACTTTCTCACCCCAGGTCCTTCCAGCTGCCATTGGTCTGTCCCCAGGCACTGCTCAGAGGTTCTGCTGGCCTCTTGGAATGAGGAAATACAGACCAGCCTTTAAAAGTTGGCACAATAGCCACTGTATAGGCTGAAGCCCGGACTGATGCAAATTTGCCCTTCAACATGAAAAATGGGATTTGCCCCAGGTTTGCCTTACAGGCCCCATGTAACACATCCTGGGATCCACTATTGACCAGTTCCCACATTTGATTCAGGGTATCCTAAAAAGAACCTTTAGCACCAGTGAAGAAGAAAGGCTCAGCCCACCACTCTGAGGTGAGAAACAGAAGCTTGTCCCATTGAGTGATACTCCATAAATTCCTCCATGAAGGTAGTTTCCATATGCCAGGGACTCTTGGACAGGCTGAGGTGTGAAGAGGGCCTGAATCAGGGGAGCTACCTTAGAGAACACTCCCCCTCCGTACCCTTGAGACTCAGAGTGACTGTCCACAGAGCTGCTCCTGAGATGATCTGGCATGGTGGCTTGGTAGAGGGGAGAGGGTGGGGTGCTCAGGAGGACAGGTGGGTATAGGAAGGGTGGGGACGGGTAGGGTAAGACAACCTCCGATCCCTGGTGTCCTCTTCCCTCTCCTTTCCTTTGCTCTACTCAAGAGAGAAGTGGTAATGTTACTGGGGAGAGAATTGGTCCTTGAGGGGCAGGACCCCTGGCCCAGGTCCCCAGATCCTGTCAACTTGGCCTTTATGGAAGCTCAAAGGCTATAGGTAACTGCCAATTAGCAAGGCTCAACTGCTACTTCCTGTTAAACATTAGCCCACTAGCCTAGCCTTGTTTCTCATGAGCTGAGCCAATCTCATCCTTCTAGGTCTCCTTCATAATGGGTCTGTCTTCCTTCCTCCTCACTGACCCAGAGTATGAGATTCTGGTTGCTGCTGCTTCTCCTGCTCCTCCTGTTCCTCCTCCTGTTCCTCCTCCTGTTCCTCCTCCTCTTTTTTTAAAATGAGGTTTCATGCAGCCCAAGCTGGCTTTAAATTTGCTAGGTAGCCAAGGATGACCTTGAACTTCTGATCCTCTTGTCTCCAGCTCCCAAGTGCTGGGATTATAGGCACCATGCCACCATGCCCAGTGTATGCAGTACTGGGTACAAAGTCAGGGCTTTATGTATGCAGGGGACTTTCTTAGGCCATGAGACAAGCCCCTCGTGACTGTGATTTCATGTGGGTGTGAATAGTGTCTTCCTGTCCCGGGCCATGGTGGATTCCCTGGGCTCCTGAAGCAATCTTTTTCTAAGAGAGTTTCTGGAGTGTAAGGGGTTAGACCCATGGATGTCTCTGCGTTTTCTAAAGCCACACAAACTGCTCCAAGTTTCTTTGCTTCTCCGTCTACAAACAGAGCTCACACTGTCTCCTCAAAGGGTAATCACACAATGGCCAAGGGCACATGGGTTCTCAGCAGGGAGATCAGGAGGCCCTCCGGAGAGAAGCACCTTCACTTTTATTGCCTGAAGTACAGCATTAGAGCTTTCCCAAGCTCTTGAAACCTGCGCCGGCAGGATCCATCTCACAGGAGGACAGGCTAACAGGTACCTCAATTACCTTGGCTTTGCCAGGACTTTAACCAGTAAGTCCCAAGTTTGGTGGGAGAGGAGAGAAAGGAGAGAGAGAGGAGGAAACAGGAGGAAAGAAGAAAGGGAAGAGGAGAGAAGAGAGAGGAAGGGAAGAGAGAGGAGAGGACTCTGGTGTGTGGAGGGGAAGCTATGTTGGAGCTACATCTACCCAGCACTCTGTACAGCACTCGGTCTCATCCGAGATGCTCCAGGGATGACAGTTTGGTGGTGGGAGGAATGGAGGTAGAATTTGCTGGTAAGTGAATGAAGCTGGGGACACCAACCTGGAGCCAACTCATCTTCCTGGTGTCCCCAGGAGGGCTTACCCACAACAGAGCCCATATACACACACAGGAACCACATCTGAGAGAAGGCTGCACCCCCCGCACCCCCTACACCACCACACTTATTCTTTCTGGCCATTCAGAAGCCCAGCTCCATTGGCTGACCTGCTCATTTGTTTGTGTGTGCAGTCCCTCTGGTGTCCCTGGCATCATTCTTGGGGTGCCAAAGGGCTAAGCACCCTAGGTCATTTCAGAGTTAGCGATTGAACCAAGAACGCCCATCTCCCTTAGATGTGTAGGTGTGGGAGTCACCAGCCTAGATGAGTAGTTCTAGACCAGAGTCCCAAGAGGTTCAGGCATGGAGTCCACACCTGGTCCCCCACGCCTTCCAGAGAGGCCCGAAACCCCAGGAGCAAATAAGAGGGAACCACGCTGTCCTATGGAGGTGTCTTCCTTCCCTCCAGGGCTGTGGGATCCAGGGCCCCCACTGCCCACCCTGAAGACCTGGGCACCCGAGCTCCTTAACAAAACCTTACCACCGCGAACCCACCTTCTTGAGCTCCAGTCGCGTCGTCGGAGCTGTCGCGGTCCCCGCCGCCAGCCCGCGCCCGCCCCTCGGAGCTCGGCTCCCGCCTCCCGAGCTCCCGAGCTCCAGATCGCTGTGAATTCTCCGCACCGTTCTTTTTTGAAGGGACGTTCTTTTGCGTTGCGTCAGGGCGGTTGCCTGGCGACCGCAGAGCTATTCCGCCGCCAGCCTCCCGGCGCCGCCGCCCGCCTCCCATTCAAGCCGCGGCAGGTCGGCCTCCCGGCATCTCTGGTCCAAGTGCGCCCGGGTCCTAAAGACCCCCGATTCTCCCTCCCCGTGCACGGGCAAGCCCAGGCAGGAACTCTCAGCAAGCCCCAGACGACATCAAACCCAAACTTTTTTTTTCCATTAAGACCAAAACGAAGAAAGTCCTGTCCCGTCCTGTATCATCCCCCCTCCGGTCCCCCACTTCCCGCACCCCCCCCCAGCATGGCAACGTGGCTTTGCCACTGTCAGCAGTTCGTTGAGGGAGTGGACAGGGAAAGCAGGCTGCATGCACTCCACCCACGAAAGGCTTGGGATCTTGATCCTAGCAGCAGCCACCAAGCCAGACCAAGTGGCAGCGGTCTGCTTGTGCCACACCATCGCAGGACTCCAGCTGGGTGGGCATTTGTGGGCAGCTTTGGCTTAGCTTTCAAATGGGGAAACTGAGGTTCAGCACGTTAAGAGGAAAGGGCTGTGGATAGTGCTGGTGAGTCTGATCCGAGCCTGTGGCCTCTCTAACTACATGCACCTCAGTCTTGGGAACTGCAGCAGCTGCATCTGTCCTGAAACTCTTAAGGTCAGGCCCTATTGCCCTAAAGTCCAACCCTGCCCCGTGGGCACCTCGAGCTGCTAGCACCTAGGGCCATAGAGAACAGAAGCGGGACTGACATGCCTGTAGACTCTTAGGACCATCCTGACTACAGGCTGAGGCAAGGGGTCCACACAAGAGACCAGCTTCCTCAAGAACATAATGCCTTGGGGATGATGCCAGAAGGTGGTCTCATTGTCCCAGACCAGCTCCCTAAAACCCTAAGGGTTTAACGGTCTTTCCAAGAGAATGTCACTTTCGTCTCCTCTTATCCAAAGGCACCATCTGTCTCTTGAGTCATGTTGCTGTGGTTTTATGGATGATCCTTGACCCTTGACTGACTAGAGAAGCACTTGAGGTGTGACCTCAACACCCAACCTACCCCTCCCCACGAACCAGTGTGTCTGGACTCTGGGTAGACTGGGTTAGGAGTGAGGATAGCAGTACGTAGATTATCTCGTAGCTGGTTAGGTCTTTGCCACACCTCCCACCTGAGTGCTCCTTGTAGGTCAGCTAAAGTGGTGTCAGAGAGATGTCAGGGAACTTGTTTGAGCTCAGTGTTGGCTGAGAACCTCATGGAAGGAAGTGGCTCAACAGTAGTCTGCAGCATGTTCCAGGGCGTGTGTGTGTGTGTGTGTGTGTGTGTGTGTGTGTGTGTGTGTGTGTGTGTGCGTGCATGTGTGTGCACATGCATGCATGTAGAAGATGTGTGAAGGGATGCTGCACACACACAGGGACCAGGAAGTTAAGAGCCACCTCTCTGGGGGCGTTAACCTGGGACTAAAAGCCAAGGCCTTGATTGACCCTGTCGCTTCTCATCACAGGTCACTAGTGCCCTTCTGGAAGGTTCTGGAGCTGCTCTGCATGTCTGAAAGAAGCCAGAAACCTCTGTGGCTTGCGTATGATTCTGGGAGGAAATAGGCCCCTCTTACAAAGACAAGTAGACCTGGAGAGGTGGAAGACTGGAGCCTTAACTTCCCAGGGCTTCCTGGGAGACTTTCCTCTCATGCTGGTCATTTGCAGCTTTACTGAGACAAGCAGGACAGGATCCATCTTCTACTGTGGAGGTTTTTAAAATTGAAACACAAAATGCCCATCTTCCTGTTTTCCTGGATTGGCTCTTCACCCATCCGATAAAGACTTATTATCTTATAAATATCAGATCCTGCTTCGGGCTCCCGAGGATCCCTTGGATAAGACCTTGACCTTGCCAGGCTACCGAGGTACTCCTCTCTCACCAGAGAACAGTTAGGATGATGCCAGGGCCAGAGTCTATCTATTTCTGCCAGCTGCTCCTGGAGAGACTTCCCCACCAAATGGTAAGATGTGATTTACAAGAGATGCCAGCAATTGTTTGTCACTGGTGTATTCCTCTCTCTCAGAGGGGTCCATTCAGCAACCGAGGGCAGGCTCCTGTCCTGCATGGAGCCCATATGGTCCACTCAGGGGCCAGTCATCCGAGGCACTTGTTACCAACCATTCACGGTGTTGCTGGGGTCAGAAAAGGCCAGATAGCTGCCCAGCCCAGGTAAGGAGCTAGGGGTAGGGGAGGCTTCAAGAAGTGTTGGAAGTGGGTTGGAGAAGTGGAGAGGAAGAGAAGGACTTCATTACTGGGGATGGCCAGTTTGAGGTCAGAAATATAGGAGCCAGGAACTGAGCTGCGGTGTGTGACAGTCCCCAGGGCAGTGGGATTAGGAAGGGAGGTCACAGCTCAACTGTTTTAGGAAAGCTAGCTGAGGAGAAGTGAGACAGGAGGCCTGTGATCAGGTGATTCTCCTTCATTGGAGGCAGGAAGCAAAGGACACAGAGATTCTGGGGGGGCAGAGGAGGGGAGAGCATCAGCTTTGTATTTCCTAGGTGAGGATGCCAGTGGGGGGAGAGGAGGGAGGGACTCGACAGGGATTCAGGAATTAGAAGGGCCTGGGATCAAGTCTTGGCCCTGATGGTGTTTGGTGTATGGGAGACAGTCGCTGAGGCCTTTGATATGCAGTGACTTTGTGGATGAATTGAAATGATTTCTTTGGTATTGACTTGATATGTGGGTAAGAAGACTCCTAGGATGCATGTGATAGCTCTACCCTGGGCCTGCTCCAGATCAGGTGGCTGCAGGCTCAAGATGTGTCTCTCCTAGTCCCCACCCCCCACCCCTTTTGCTTCACAGTCTGGATAGCAGAATCCAGGAAGTTCCTGGAGAAATAGCTGTGCCTGAGGCTAGGGAGATGGCTGTCTGTAAAGTGCTTTCCTTGGAAAAAGGAACTCCTGAGTTCAGTCCCCAGAATCTGTAAGAACACCATGTGTGATGATATGTATACATGCACACACACACATGCACATACACACATACACCCATGTACGCACATACACATACACATACACACATGTAAACATGCACACACATGCATATACACATATACAGTGCAAACAAATGCACACACAAACACATATGCACACAAATACATATACATGCACACACATATACACATGCACATACACATATACACATGCAAACATGCACACACATACACATATACACATACATATGCAAACAAATGCACACACATGCACACATGTACTCACGCAGGCATACACACAAGTGCACACACACACACACACACACACACAAAATAGTCATGTTTGGCTATTCCCTTATGTGCCTGTGGTCTCTTCTCTGGTATTCAAAGACCCAGATAGAGGCTGGACTACTAGACTGAGGAGTTCCTTGTCCAATCCACGTGCCAAGGGTGAGAAAAGAGAAAAGAGAGCGCGTACCTAGTTCCTCTGCCCCTCTGAGCTCCATAGTCCAAGATGTGAAATCAGAGCCTGGCCTTTGAGGTTGTTATAAATGTCTATTTGTCAGGGCAGGAGGGAAGAACAAACCTTATTTCAAAGTTTATTAGTTTGATTTATAATGTTCAAATATTTAGACACATGGCGCGTGGGCCTCCTTCATTGCATTTGCTTTGGGCCTCTCAAATGTCAGGGGTGGGTGTAATCACAGCCTGTGTTGCTGGTTTGTTTAAGGAACAGATGACATGGTGCCCTGGGCACAAGCCCAGGCTGTCACTATCCTCCCTTCCATCTCCACTGTCGCCTCTTGGAGCTTGTTCTTCCCTTTCTGTGAACACTTGTAAGAGCGGAAATTGAGAAAGTGTTTCCAGGTCTGGTACTGGCAACTGCACATCGGTCTCTTCAGCACATGCAGCATTAGAAGGAGGCCAGCAGTCACTGATCCAGTGGTGGTGTGCAGCCTTGAGGATCAGAGGAGAGCCAATGGATGCTGTGCGCCACCCTTCAAGGAGCCTTGATGGATGAGAGAATCCTGAGAAGGAGCCAAGCGATCCAGACCCCAGACTCAACATCGTCACTAATTAGGTTAGCCCATTCCACGTTTGGTACAATTGATTTCAGCTCTGGCCTTCTCTGACCCCAGTTCTGTGATACCCAGCACCCACTGCCTAGGATCCATCACCTCGGCAGTGGCAGGAGGTGGGGCTGAAAACCCACACAGCAGCACAATTCTGCACAGTGCAAATCTGGACCAGCAAGAGGACAAGGAAGTCTGAGGAAGAGAAACAGGGTAGCGAGGCCCACATGAGCTTTTGCTTTGAGACACTACTGAGCAAGGTGGGCTCCATATTGGAGGATGATGGCCTATTTATAGTAGGTACTGTTTTCACCTTGGTGACCAAATCCCAACAGAAGTAACCTAAGGGAAGAAGGGTTTACACAGACTCATGGTTCAGAAGATTACATCCATCATGGTGGGAAAGGCATGGGGTCTAAAGTGGGCTGGTCA
The DNA here is from genome assembly GCF_011064425.1 of Rattus rattus. Lineage (NCBI taxonomy): Eukaryota > Metazoa > Chordata > Mammalia > Rodentia > Muridae > Rattus > Rattus rattus. The sequence continues at coordinate 60,960,645 of NC_046165.1, forward strand.
GCTTGTAGTAGCAGAAGCTTATAGCAGTGACTTCTGGGTTGGTAGAGACCTGAAATGGATCTGGGTAATTATATATCTCAAAGTTATTATATATGTTCATAGTTGCCAAATTCCAAGAGCCACCCACATAGCCAACCTCCCCAAACAGTGCCACGAGCTGGGGACCAAGTGTTTAAACATGTGCTCCTATGCTGGACAATTCACATTCAAGCCCTAACATTGCTTGTCCAGTCCCGAGCTCTAAACTCACAGTAAGGTGATCCTACATAAGTAGGCAGGAAGAAATCTAGAGCACACCACCAAGCTAGAGAGGCCCAGGGGCTTCTCAGCTCCACAGCCTTCCTCCGACAGATCCAGCAGCTGATTAGTGCTGTCAGACACAGGCCTGATAAGTTGATTTCATTCCCGTCAGCCAGGCCCTAATAATGGATTTAAGGTGGGTCAGGGGCAAAATTGCTGCCTAATATGATGGATCAACCTAATCATTCTGTCACCAAGAAAACCTAGACATCAGCAGGGGATTCAGAGCTGGTCAGAGACCAGATAGTAAGAAATGTGAAGTGTTTGCCTATATCATGTAGAGAACAGGGGAGTCTGGGTGCCTTCATCTTTCAACCCTGAGTTTTTGGGAAGGGTATCCTGGTGACTCTGGTACTGCATGTGAGTTAGCTGCCCCGCTCTGTGCCTCTGCCCCTTGCTAATGTGCTGCTCTGAGCAAACCTTGTCAGACTTTAAGCTTCAGTTTCCCTATCTAAGCACCAAGGCTGCCTCTCTTCCATTGAGCATGGTTGTGAGGATTATAAACCAATGCTTATAAATGCCTGAAGTACCGGTTGGCTGGACACAGTCAAACACGAATGGTGTTCCTTATCTTGTCTGCCATGGAGGACACCTGAGAAAGGGTGTAGCTTCTTTCCAGTCTAGGTTAATGGCTAACAAGCAAATCCTCCCTAGCTGACAGAGCTGAGAATGTCTTAGCTGCCTTCTTTGCCCAGACCTGAGATTGACCTCTTTTGGAATCTGACACCAGAAAGACAGAACAGTACAGAATGGGGTGCTAACAGACATACCACAGTTTTGGGGCGCATGGATGACATGGAGCTCTCATCCTAGCTAAGGATGTATCGAGCCACTCTAGCAAGGGTCGCTGACTCACAGTAATGATCCTGCCTTTGTTTCTGTTTCACAGAGAACTGGATCCATAAAAGTGGGATCAAGAGAGCCAGACACACAGGGCTGGGCTTGCTTATCATACGGGAGAAACTGAGAAGCATGCACTTTGGCAGGGGTCATCAAGAGCCACCTCCAGCTAATGTTCCGATTTGGTACAGATTCAGCCTTCACTGAAGGTGGTCCTTCTGAAAGGGGGCAAATGAGGAAGAGGAGGAAAGAAAGGGGAAAGGATAAGGAAGGCTTCCTTCTACAGCGTCTGCCCTGTAAAGAGCTCACCAGTCTCCCCTATTCTGACCTCAGTTTCCCCATCCACTTCTTTAAAGGGGCATTTCTGAGCCCTTTAAAAATATGCCCATGGTATGGAAGGGGTTGGATTCTTTTTGAAGCTTTCTAAGAGTGAAAAAGCGACATGTTGTCAGTGCCTTGGTGTGACGGTAATCACTCCTCTCAGCCCCTACTCTTCCTAACCAGCTATTCCAGCTCTGGGTCCCAGCCATGCCAAATACTTAGGTCTATGACAGCAGAGTCTGACAAACTAGAGTAGGCCAAAGAACAAACAACAAAAACAACAAACAGGCAGAGGTCAGGATTAAAATATATGTTCTGGGTCCAGAGAGATGGCTGAGCCATTAACAGTGTATCCTGCTCTGACAGAAGCTGTGTCTTCTACCACACATGGAGGGAGGCCTGCAGGGACTCTCATACCCTCTTAGGGCCTTTGTAGGCATCTGACTCTCATGCATGCCCTCACCCTCTCTACACACACACACACACACACACACACACACACACCATTTAAAATAAAAAAGTAAAATTCTTTAAAACTCTTGTTTTGAACCTCTTCAGTTTCTTGCCCCCATTTGACCATCTCAGTCACAACCAAACATACTCACAGGAATGTATCCATAGCCAGCTGTGTGACTGGAAGCCATAGATCTGCTCAGATGTTCCCTAGCGCGCGCGCGCACGCACACACACACACACACACACACACACACACACACACACTTCAGATGTTTCCATTTGCAGAGACTAGAATTCATACACTCTCTAGTATACACACACATACTGCGGCCCTGGAGGACCTGTTTTTCCTATCACCTAGGACAAACTGATACTATGACACATCTCTATGGTCACTCATCTCTCATCTGCCTTCTTGGAGAAATTTCAAGGTCTGCAAGTTGTGGGATGGTCTGGAATGTTCCTTGTGCCAGCCCATAGTTGGAGTGTGAACGCTGCTGTGTAGGTGAATGTACATGAATGGTTTATGCTCTTATCTTCTGTGTCTGTTTTCCTCTATTACAGAAGGCATGGAGGATGCTGCTCCTCTCCAATCTGGAGACATCTGCGTCTTCTTCAAGATGTCAGCTTTGCTTGTCCCTGAGACATGATTTGGCCTTACTGGTTACCTGCTGACCAGAGAGCTCCCTTCAACTACAGTAAAGTGGATATTGTTGCCATCACTGATCCCTTTATTGACCTCAAATTACATGGTCTGTATGTTTTAGTATGACTGTATCCATAGCAAGTTCCATGACACAGTCGAGACTGAGATGGGAAACTTGTCATCAATGGAGAAGCCCTCTCCATGTTCCAGGAGCGAGATTCGGCCAACGCCAAATAGGGGGATGCTGGTGCTGGGTATGTCGTGAAGTCTGGCTTCCTCCCTGCAATGGAGAAGGCTGGGGACCACTTGAAGGGTGGGGCCAAAGGGTCAACATCTCTGCCCTTTCCACCGATGCCTCATGTTTGTGATGGGTATGAACCATGAGAAGTATGACATCTCACCCAAGATTGTCAGCCATGTTTCCTGCACTACCAACCATTTACCCCTTGGCCAAGGTCATTCATGACAAGTTAGGCATTGTAGCAGGACTCACGACCACAGTCTATGCTGTCACTCCACTCAGAAGACTGTGGATAGCCTCTCTGGGAAGCTGTAGCATGAGGGCCATAGGACTTCCCAGAACACCTGCATCCACGGGTGTTGCCACAGCTGTGGGCAAGGTCATCCCAGAGCTGAACAGGAAGCTCACTGGCACAGCCTTCCCTGTTTCTGTCTGCAATGTGTCTGTCATGGATCTGACATGTCACCTGGAGGAAGCCAAGTATGACAACATCAAGAACGTGGTGAAGCAGGCATCGGAGAACCCTTTAAAGGGCATCCTGGGCTACACCGAGGACCACGGATCCTGCAGCTTTAACAGTGACTCCTGCTCTACTGTCTTTGACAATGGGGCTGGCATTGATCTCATTGGCAACTCTGTAAAACCATGTCCTGGTATAAGAGCAAACACAGCTATAGCAATGCAGTGGTGAAACTCGTGGCCTACATGGCCTCCAAGGAGTGTGAAGTCCTGGACCACCATCCCATCAAGGACATGAGAGGAAGTGAGAGGCCCTAAGCTTCGGAGGAGTCTCTGTCCCAACCAGCCGGAAACACTGAGCATCCCTCACAGACCCCAGAAGAAGGGGAGGGGCATGAGAAAACGCACTCTCTTGAATACCATCAGTAAAGTTCACTGAAGTCCTTCCAAACCCTCCCACCAAAAAAGGCATGGAGGGAGAGGGTCTGACCCACTGACGCAGGAATGTTCTGGAAGAGCATTTATGAGGTGGATTCAGGGTAAACTGGGCCTTTTGTCTTCTGTACTAGGAATGAGACAGGGTGAGAAGAGAGGCCCAGGAAGCAGTGGCGGTTTCCTGGGCTACCTTATTCACCTCTGTGGAATGGAAGCTGGCTGCCTCATCCCTAACCTGATTATAGCAAGCCAGAGACAGATATCTCTCCTCTTCTTAATGGGCCTTTATGACCTCTCTCCTCATTTCTAAAGGCTGACGGGGGGCTGTGGGTTATATTGTCTTCATTTTCTGGAGATCGGGAAGGGATAAACTGTGACACAGCCAAGGCTGGATAAGTGCCTCCTGCAGTGCTTTTGGTCTTAGCCAGGCACAGGAAACTGCCCGTGTGCCTTGCTGTGCCCTCCAGCCCCAAGTGTGCAGCAGTCTGGGTTCCTGCCCAGGTTGACTTGTCCCTCCCATGTATTCTTCCCTGGCCTTAAGCTCAGGCTCCTGCGAGAGACTAATGAGTGTTTCTGCTCTGTAGTTACAAGTCAGAAAACACAACTGGCTCCCCGCTCGTCCTGGCTCAGGCTGTGGAGCTCTCTGCACCTGGTGTTTGGAACCCTGTGAGCCGAAGAACCAGGCTGAGGAAGGAAGCACAGGGCTAGTGCATTTCCTGGACCTGACATCATCTCTCCTGGGCCAGTACTTTTGCCTGAGGGAAGGAGACTTGAGGTAGTCTCTGGCTCAGAAACCCTGATTAGGCCTGAGTCACTCTCTCCATGAGCTTGTGTGGGAAACTACTTTGGCTGAAGTGTGGGGTGAGGCCAGGGTTTGCAGAAAACAAATGGGGGGGGGAACCTCTAAAGACAAAGAGGGGTTCCCAGCTCCATGGAAAGCTGAATTTAAAGCAACCAAGGGCCCAAAGCCGGACAGCCTATTCTGATATAAAGAAAAGCCTACAATGCACTAACTCGAGGCCTAGCCCATATGCCCCCACTTAGCCTGCTCCCCAAGGCACACAAGGAATCAAAGGTAGCTACCCCAGGAGCTCAAGGGACTGAACTGGCTATTCTCTCCCCCTGGGTGGGCAGGCAGCAGGATGTCCATGGTTGAGGGGAAGAACTAGCCACAGGTAGGAAGAATGATGTGGGGTGAGGATCCCTTCTTCCCTGTGTTCCCTCTCTGAAGAGGACACCCTCAGCCATCCCTCTGTCTGTAAGCCGTGGTCACCTCTGGTTTCCTAGACTCCTGGAACATTCTTTTCTCAAAGAAAAGGACTCTTTACCTTACTAGATCTAACGGGAGGACTTGAGATTGTAAGTAAGCCCTGCAGACCCACCCCTACCTTCAATCTATGCTTGGTGTATATCTCTCTGCTGGTTTCAAGCATTTAGATTTTTAATTTGGACCCTTTGTTTTTTGGGGGCTTTTTTTGTTGTTTGTTTGTTTGTTTTGTTTTGTTTTGTTTTTAGATATGGGAAATTTAAAAGAAATGAAACCAAATGCCCCTGTCCCAAAGCAACAGTCATTCACATTCTTACCATTCATAGGAAACTGCCATTTGTGTTTTGGCTCTGTGTGTGTGTGTGTGTGTGTGTGTGTGTGTGTGTGTGTGTGTGTGTGTGTGTGTGTGCTTCTATAATGAGCACTGTTTTTAAAAGCATGCAACAGGCTGGAGAGATGGCTTCGTGTTTAAGAGCGCATTTTGATCTTCCAGGAGACCTGAGGTCCGTTCGAAGCACTCACACGGGGCAGTTCACAACAGCCTGTAACTTCAGTCCCAGGGGAATCTCATGCCTCTGCCTCTGTGGGCATCTGCACTCATGGCACATATCCTTTCTCCTCTGCCTACATACACATAATTAAAAATTAAAATAAAATTTGAAAGCATCATATGGGCTGGATAAATGACTCAGCAGTTAGGAGGGCTTGCTGGTCTGTGAGGTGCACAGCCCAGCATATGTAACTATAGCTCCAGGGGAGCAGACGCCCTCTTCTGTCCTATATAGGCATCCGCATTCACGTGTGTGCACAGACACGGACGTGGGGACAGGGACAAATACACACAGTGACAGAGAGAGAGAGAGACCGAGACAGAGAGACAGAGTCAGAGAGACCGAGACAGAGAGACAGAGTCAGAGAGACTGAGACAGAGAGACAGAGACAGAGACAGAAATAGAGACAAACAGAGGAGAATTTTCTCAGCAACACTTTGAGGTGTGACCCGAGATCCACCAGAAAGGTACACTTGGGCTGCTGCTGAGGCAATAGAGATTCTTTTTTGATGCCCATCTGCATTCGTTCCCTGAATACTTTTCTAACTTTTAAATAAATTCCAAAGCTGCTTTTTCATTGGCTCTTCCAGAAATTCTTTTCTGCATCAAGGCTGAAGATCCAGAGTGAGCCTAGTCAAAGGCCTACAAGAGGAAGGCAACTGGTTTATGGATGACAGTGTGGGGTCCGGAGCCTACGTCCCACCTGCAATGACCATATGTGTTATTCTATAATGCTGCTTCCTCTGTGGTAGGAATTTGCTGCTGCTGTGGGCAGATAACCTTCCCTTCCTGGTGGCCATCCCAGGTGTCCTGGCCTCCATGCTGTGTTCCCCTCCAGCCTCCTTATACTTCCCCATACCTCCCTATACTTATAGCAGCGAATAATAAAAAAGAACCTGCCTACCTACACTAGTGTCAGCACCATAGGGCCACATGGCATCGGCGGGGTATTTCATCTTACTCAGCCAAGTGTCTCGACCTGACTCACCAAGCTCCGTCCCACTCTGCCGCCTCCGGCTACGCTGAGCCCAGCAGCAGCCGCCCTCTTGCTGCGGACTCTGCTCACATCCCCAGCATCCACCCCCTGTGGTTATAGTCACAACTCCCAGTAACCCGTCAAAATCAAAACTCAATAACCTTATAATTTAGCAATCAGATTTATATCAAATTCTCATTCCACAAAATGTCCACACAATAAGCTCATAACCAATTGATAATGATGTCAACTGCCTACCTAGATAAAACAAATTGTCCTATAAAGTTCCATCCCTTATGAAATATTTATAACTACCTGTGACTCTCTGGCCACACGGATCTGGGTCGACCTCCTCTTCCTCCATCTTGGTTTCTTCTCTTTTCTCTCTCTCTCTCTCTCTCTCTCTCTCTCTCTCTCTCTCTCTCTCTCTCCTCTCTCCTCTCCTCCCCCTCCCCTCCTCCCTCCCTCCTCCCCTCCCCCTCCCCCCTCCCTTCTCTCTCTCTCTCTCTCTCTCTCTCTCTCCTCCTCCTCCTCCTCCCTTCAAAACTCTGTGCCCACCTTACTTTTTTCACGGTCCAATCACAGGCCTTGCCTTATCTTGCCCCTGCCCTCACCTGCATACAGACGACAATCTACACCTTCGGTGTGGTAACTGACCACACATCTGGCCAGTAGGACCAGCTGACTCGTTACCAAGCTGACTCCCAGATAGTCTAGTTAGGAGGGGAGGACAGAACCCCAGGACATTTTCATTTCCCTGGTAACCAGTGAGGCTCAACACATACTCCATTGTTTCTGCACGAATGTCCGAGTCCCTCAACATCCCTTCAGAGTCCTATTTCCTCTCTCCCCTAGTTTAAAATGCCAATATTTTATTTTAGTTATCCTACTTATTTTAGTATAAGCCTGGATCATTCCATTCAGTTCCATCAATCTGGTAATTTATAAGTTAGTCAGTGCCACATTATTTTAACTGTGACTTCATTACCTATCACCAGACTTACACTTTGCAATGGTGGCAATTTTGTTTGCTTTCTGTGGATGGGAAACTGAAGCTCAGAGTTAAAATGATTTTCTCACAGCCTGCCTCACCTGTTCCCTAGGCAGAAAGGGTCTTTACATAGAGCCATATCTTCTCCTGTCTGCTCTTATCCCCCAGTTCCCGCTACCCCCAGCATGCATTTTTGTGTGCTAGGTAATGCCGAGCTTTGCTCTCCGGCTTTGCCATCAGGATTGGAAAGGCTATGCCCATAGTGTCTCCAGTCAGAAGACCCACTAGGTGCTTGAAGACCCACTAGGTACTTGGAGACCCACTATGTGCCTGGAGAACCACTAGGCGCTTGGGAACATTGAGTGGACAATCTTATCTCAGCCTCAGGAGAAGTAGTTCTGAAAGTGGCTGATCTGCTTTTCTTTGCTAGACATTGATGGCTCAGCTTGTGTGTGCTCTCCACTCTGGGCTCTAGAAGACCCAAAGTCAGGCGTGTGCCCTCAGCAAGCAGAGGAATTTCCCAGGAAATTTGTGGCACGTTGGCCTTCTCTTTTTTATTTCTTAATCTTTTCACTCTTATTTCCCCTTTTGACGTGTTCCCTCAACTCTGTCCTTTTTGGGAAATGAGTTCGTTGGCATGCCGCAACACAATGAGGTGACCATGAATGAAAAATGAGGCAAAATAACCTGGCAGGTATAAAAGGTTTGAGAGGCTAAACAGTTAACCAGGAGGTACCATTTGCTGCTAGAGCATCCTGGATTCTGCCCTTAATGGGGAAGTGGCCTCTCCCTTCCTAGGGAGAATCCCCCAGTGCCAATTCCTAAAACCACTGTGCCGGCCAGCCCAGCCCAGTCCCTGATCTAGCTTGTTCCTTTGTGTGCTGAGTGTCCTTGTGGGGTGGCCCTGACTTAGTATCTACTACTGCTCTGGGGAAACCTCCTAGGCACGGAGGCCTGCAAGAGTTTGCAGTGACTGCACCACAGCTCACTAGGGTGGGCTCTGCAGCCAGGGTGTCCCCAGGGTCTCAGGGGGTCTAGCTGAACTTTACAAGGCTGCTGACCTTTAAGTTACTAAGAAAGCTTAGTTTGCGGTTAGCGGCTCAGCCTTCAGGATTGGATGCTCCCAGCTGCTCTAAAACCGGTCATTAGTGGGATTGTGGAATGGAGGTCTGGAAAGGGTTTTCCAAGAAGAAATGTTGGAGAGAAGAGAGGACTGGACTGCAGATGGGAAAGCCTAGAATTTTGTCTCATGCAACTGCTCCCTGGTTTTTAAGAAAATGTCCCTTTCTTAACCCTGTAGAATGGGAGTAATGAAACCTGGACATGACATGACGATTCCTTCAGTCACTCGACAATTGTGATCAAGTTCTCACTATGATTATTGGAGGCTACTACAGGAACAGTGGCAGGAAAGACATCACCATACCTTCTCACGGGTCCTTTATTCTAGTGTACGAAACAGGCACCAGCAATTGGATAAACGAATGAACAAAGTCTCTTACAGGTCCCTCTAGGGGCTGACAAGTACAGTCAAGAAAACACAATGGTGGTCACTGAGAGGGGGAGGAGAGTATGAGAACTGGTTAGAGGAGCAGACTGTCTAGGCTACCAGTGCCCTGGCTTGAGGACTAGCCATGGAGATGGGCAGGGGAGGGACTGCACACAGCCTGCCTAGGGATCTGCTGCCTAGGACAGGGAGTAGAGAGGACTCTACTCTTCAGATGCCATGGTTGTCCCTTAGGAAATATTGAGGTTGTGATGGAGCCTGGGGTCTGGAGAAGTATGTAACCAGGAAAAATTCCCTGGGAAGATTTAAGATAAGGTGGGACCACAAAAACAAAGCAAAACAAAAAAACCAAAACAAACAAACAAACAAAAAACCCCAAAACACACAACAAACACACACACACACACACACACACACACACACAATTCTGGTAGCTCTATTGCTCAGCTGAAGTTTCAACTTTGTCCCAGAGGTGGGTTTCTGTTTGGGTATAGACAGTTGCTATGCCCAGGGAGAGCCTTGACTTGGTGACTATTGGCAGTTGGAAGGGAGCAGGTTGGCAGGCCTCTGCTAGAAAGCAGTGTCACCAGAGCCTGCAGCCAAAGGCCAGAAGGGGCCCAGTCACCTCTCACATACATTGAGGGGTCAGCATGCTAGGGACCTGAAACCCTTAGAAGATAAATGTCAACAACATCTGCATTTTAAGACAAGGAAAATGTGCTTCAGGCAGGCTAGGCAGCTTTAAGCCGTTGGCCACCAAGAAACCCATAAGGACTCATGTGTGACGACTTGAGATATTTAAAAGAAGTATCAAACATTTGCGGGCCAGCTACTTAACAGGCTCATTGTCACAAGAACCCCAAGAAAGAGCTGGTTTCTGTCGTCTCAATTCTAAGATGAGGAAACTGAGGTTTGGCAACTGGGGGACACAGTGGGACACCCACAGCTGGACAGTTTATAAACTGGGATCCCAGCTTTACCCCACATAGCGCTGAGGCCTGCTGTCTCCCTCCTGAATTCAGACACTTCCTGTGTTTAACAAACTCCTTTCCAGAGACTCCATCCTGGCATTCTCTTTAGCTCCATAGGTCTGGAGGCTTGGGAAGTATTGAAAATCAACTTAGTTGGTCAAACTAACATTAAAGAAATAAAACAGGGGTGAGATGATGTCATCTTGGGAGATCCCACCCCTCGTTTACCCACAAAAACAACGATTTCACAATGACCACAGACGAAAATAGGTCCTGGGAGCTCTGGAGTAGTTAAGAAGCTGCGTCTAACTTGAGACTGGCTGCACTAGCAGAACACAGAGAGCATGTCGAGTGCGTTGTCCTAACCCCAGGGCAGTCTAACAGCTCAGTGCCAAGAGGTTTCTCCTTGGCCATGACTTTCTTCCCTGGATGAGAACAGAAGTGCTGGGATCCACTGAGCATCCTAGCACCTTTGGGGCTGTCATGGTCCTACACAGCTTTTGCCTCTGAGGGTCAGTGCTAACCCTAAGCTGAGAGGGCTGCTTGGAACCTACCCCAGTGCTTCCTTAGAGCCAAAGCTTTCATTGCCTGTCCCTCTGGGACTTTCCAGTGCTTACAAATGTCAGTGTCACAGCTAGTGGCCCCATTGCCACCAGTGCCCACCTAACAAAGCCAGAGCTGCTGACTTCCCTGAGAACACGTGCCCTGGATGCAGCATCCCTGCATGTTAGGAACCTGGCGTTTCCCACACCCCACTTAGTTCCCTTGAGCTGACTCCCAGGCAAAGCTTTTTCCCTACCAAAGACAGCTCACCAGTTGGCAGGACGTTCCTGCCTCTCCAAATGTGCAGATGCCAACAAATACACCTGCGTGCACTCACACACGAGCGCTCGTGCACACGCACACACTCAAGAACACATGCGCACACGCACACATGCAAGCTCACATGTGTATGCCTGTACATAAAACATGTACCGCCGCAGGACACAACAAGCTTTCAGTTAGACAAATTTGGATCTTCAGGTTGCCTGTCAAACAATCCAAAATAACGCTTTTTTTTTTAATAGCACCTCAGCCAAAAAATATACACAGCTCAAGAGTATTAAAAAAAAGTACTTAAATAAAATTAGTTCAACAGAGAGATGCCGTAAAACAAAGAAACAGAAGAATTCTGAGACTGAAGACAGCAGGAGTGAAGTGAAATGTTTCGTCACCAACCATCCCCAGCAGACATCACCGAGCTGAAGAATCGGCAAACATTTGGAGCTGTGCAGTCAGGGGAGGAAAACAACACTACAGCTCTCGGAGGGACCGCATCAAGCAGACCACACATATGGTCACTGTCCCAGAAGGTGAGAAAGAGAGGAACACACAAAGAAATGATGGCCGAAAGCTTTCTAAAACTTGGGAGAAAATAAGTATCCAGATGAAGATCAAAGGACCCAAAAAAAAGGCCAATCCAAAGAGGACTGACTCGAGACTCATTATAATCAAACTGTCAAAAGTCAGAAGCAAAGAGAATTCTGAAAGGAATGAATGCAGCCACACACAAGGGGGTCCCAGTGCACTATAAGCATATTTCTTAGCAGAAGTTTAGCAGTCTAGGAGATGAGATAGCCAAGGAACCGCCATGAACTCGAGAAGTTCCCATCCCATAGCGGGTGCACACTGCATGCAGGAAAGAGTCTCCTAACCTTCCAACCACTCCCTGCTCCCCGAAGCCCACACTCTGACCCCTATGAGATTGACTTGCATGTTTCATAGAAAGTGATTTTATACCAGTCCTCCATCTTTCAACTGTAGGCACAGGCTTGGTTCATGGCTTCCAGTCTCAGTTTTGCTAATTCACAGAAATCCTCTCTCTCTCTCTCTCTCTCTCTCTCTCTCTCTCTCTCTCTCTCTCTCTCTCTCTGTCTCTAGTACTGGGAATCAAACCCAGGGCCTGTGCATGCTAGGAAAATTCTTTAACCACTGAGCTATATCCCCAGCCTATTTGTTGGTTTGTTGTTTATTTATTTATTATAATTTCCGTTTCTCTGTTGAGAGCGCCTATCTGCTGACTCATATTAACGTGAAGTGTAACACTTTACATCTTTGAGAACATCTTCCTTTAATTCTATGGACGTAGCTATCTGTGGTGCCTGCTTTGAACTCTTACACTTCCTTGGTGCTTGGCATTGTTTTCTGGCCACTCTGTCGTTGTTGTTGTGTTTTAGTTTTGCTTTTTTTCTCATGTCTGTAACTTTTGATAAAAACTGGGCATCGCTTTGCAATGTTTCTAGTTTTGTTTGATTCTCCTGAAAGTTACTGGTGCTTGGTTTTAAGAACCTAGTCGGACTTAGTTTATAACACCGAGCCCCACTGCATGCTGCATAGCCACTGTACTCTCTGTGCAGTGTACTATCAGCATTTATCTTTAAGACTTGTTTTTATTACTTTAAAGTGTGTGTGTGTGTGTGTGTGTGTGTGTGTGTGTGTGTGTGTGTGTGTGTGTGTGTGTGTGTTCAGGCACCTGTGGGAGCCTGAGGTCATGGATCCCCTGGAGCTGCAGTTATGGGCAGTTGGGAGCCCCCAGACATGGGGGCTGGAAATCAAACTCAGGTTCTGTGCAAGAACCGAGAGTACTCTTCCCTGAGCCATCTCTCCAACACTTTTACTTTACTTTTTAATCGGGATCCCTCAAGGCTCTAGTCTCTTTCTTCATTGTGATAATCGTTTGAAAGGGGTCACGCTCACACACCTTGAACAAGAGCCCTTCACACTCAGCTGCCCCAGCTGGGTGTGGCTGGAGAGGCAAGTGGCTGTACAGCAAGCCCTTCCGTCGGCCTTTGACCTCACTTTTGGCTGACTCTCTAGTGTCTCCCTCCACCCCCGGCCTCGGTCATACTTGTTTCAGCAATTCACTGGGTGTGTAAAGAGATTTTAGTATCTCGGCTCTACCTCGCCTGAAGTATCTTCCAATTCTGACTGCGTTTCTTTTCACCCCGGATCGAAGTTATAACCTTAAGCCAATAAACTTGGAGTTTTCCCCAACTTCTTGTCTACAACTGAATACATAACCTTTAAGCCATAAACTGCAGGCTCACTTCTCCATCCCCAAGACCAAACCTGCTTCCTCTTGCTAGTACAGTTGCTGGTTTTCATTGGCCTGTGGACCAAGCCTACCACAGGTACCAGCAAACCTAGGATTTTCCTTATTCAAAATAGCACCCGCGTGCTGGGCAGCACAATAGAAGTTCTTAATGACTGAGCATTTCCCTATGATCTGAAAGTTGTTCTTTGTATTTATCTTGTTGACAATTTTTGTCTGATGTTATGCTTGTTGCCATTTAAAGGGGACTAGCTAAAAATGTCCCAGACCAACACCTTTGAGGTAAATCTTGGCTTGGATTATCCGAACGTTTTTCAGCTTAAATATTCTATTGCTCACATCTTTGGGTTTTAATTATAGGCGAGTTGTTATCAGGAGGTTGGTGTAGAGTCATGGAAAGAGAGCCCTGAGATTTGCATAAGTCACCCCAAATGCACAAAAATAAATGAGGGAAATGACCGAGGGAGGCAGTCAGGCTGAGCATAGAAAGAACCCAGAGAGTCAGAATGAGGGTCTGGTCTCAGTCCTGCCCTGACAAGACCTCTTCGGGGCTCCTACCTTCATAAACTGTCTGACAAAGGGTACTGTCTAACCTGATATTCATCCTTCCCATCTGTCTCCTGGGTCTTCTCCCCAACACTTTTCCCAGGGGTCCTGTGACGTTGTGAGGATGAAAATGGTTGAAAATAGCTTTCACTTCTGCTCAGACATCTGAAGCCAACAGCATCACTTCCCTGTTCTTTTCTGAGTGGTTGCTGGAATCCATCTGTGTGTGTGTGTGTGTGTGTGTGTGTGTGTGTGTGTGTGTGTGTGTGTGTGTGTGCTTCCAACATCTGTGGTAAACAGAAGGGTGAGCTTTTCTCAGACTATACCAAGGCCAAGGCCATAAGCAAATTGAAATCTCTCTCCTCTTGCAAACTCTCCCATTTCTCCCACTCTGCCTCTGGGTAGACGAGCCAGTGTCAGAGCAAGCTGGCTCCCTGACTTCCCTTAGTATTCTCCCAACCTCAGGTTCAAGTGCACAGCTTCACGTCCAAACATTCTCTGTTCAAGGTCTGGGAAGACAGTTCAGTTGGCAAAGTGCTTTCGTTGCAAGCAGAAGGAGCCAAGTCTGGTCCTCGGGACTTGCTATGAAATAAAATAAAACAAAACAAAACAAAACAAAATCTGGTATGCAATTATGATTCCAGCCTGTAGAAAGCAGAGACAGGATGATTCCTGGGACTGACTAGTCAGGCATCTTATCCTGCTTAGCAAGTTTAAAGTCAAAGAGAAACCTTGCCAAAAACAAAGCAAAACAAACAAACAAACAAAAAACCCCAGCAAAAACCTGATTCCCGAGGAATAATTCCTGAGATGGTCCTTTATTTCCCACACATGTATGCCTATTGGTTGCAGGCGAACAGTTTAGCTGTTTACTCTATCCTAAATACCATGATAGGGACATTATACATGTTCTTATTAAACCTTTGGGGACAAGCAACAGCCCATAGAACCAAGAGCTCCATAGCTTACTGCAAAGAGCTTCTGATAGCTCTGTCATACACAGACTTGCGGTGAACACTCTCTTAGCCATAAACTCCCAGAAAGGATGTTCTGTATGGGCTGTGGCATAGAAACTGGCAGATTGATGATATACTCTATCTAGGCTCCTAGATATGAATGAGAAGGGAGGATCTGCCCACTGGCCCCCTGAGATGCCGGGATGAGCAAGGTGATCAGTGGTGCATGATGTCATCTGGGCAGCAGGTCCTCTCAACAACCTTCCTGGTCCCATTTGCCCCATGATTGATATGGGAAAGGATATACCCAACCATGGTGTCACAGTCCTTCCCTGTCACCTCACTGTCTCTTCTCTGAGATTTCACTGATCTCAGAGTGATTTCTCACCTACAGTGCTACAGCAAACACAGGGGATTTGTACACACTGAGCATCAATTCTGGACACTGCCGTCACATCCGCTCTGCCACTGAATACTCATACCATCCTGTCATCTCACTAATATTAGCACCACTTAAAAGCAAAGCAAAAACCAACAGACTGAGAGGACCCCACCCTAGCTCCCACAGGTGGTGCGGACAGAACCCTCTGAAAAATACTTTCTGGAGATAGTTAGAGGTGTGTTGACCCCAACAAACCAACGGAGGGAAAACACCAGCCACGTGGTAAACCAAAACCCATGAGAAAACGTTGGGGTACCAAAGGGGCAATATGACCAGCATGGCTGAACGTCAGGTGCCCACGGAACTTCCTCAAGAGGATCTCTGGGGCTGAGGAGCCAGAATTCTCCAGAAGACTTGGCTGGAGGGTGGAGCTCACGTTGAACTGCTTCTTGGGGCTTTTGATGGAAGTCTGATCACAGCGGGGGCACACACACCTCTGAATGCTGTTAGCAGGAAGCCACAAGCCACTGAAGCTGACTGAGATGAGAAGAATCCATCTGGGGATGGGATTGGTTTGTTGTAACTGGGTCCAGAGCTTCTGGTTGCTGCTAGAAGATTCTTCAACCACATGCACCCTGGGATCTGAACAGCTATGTTGAAAGGCTACTGAAGCCCTGCAAGGTAAGTCTGTCAGCTGGCTTCTGGGCAGCTCGTTTCTCTATACAGTGTGAACAGTGCTCTGAGGCCTGTGGGATGGGTGAGTGGGCAGGAGCATTGCTATTCGTGTGAGACACAGAATCCCCATGTGCTCTGTGCTGTGGCTATGAGTGAGGGACCCCGCTGTCTGTTCCTGAGAGGTCTTTGGATTTATAAAAGCTCACCCATCCAGGGTAGACTGTATGTCTGTAGCTCCAAGATGGGAAAGGCTGTGGAGGTCCCCCAGAGGACATGGGACGTGAGAGAAAATGGCTGGGGACATACAGACATACAGCTACGGAGCTAGAGGCAAGCTGCCCAGCCTGCTAGAAAGGAAGGTAGCTGGAGCCACTACACAGAGCCTAATGAGGTTGATGTTACCATACACTGTCTGGCTCAAGGTCACCTCACCCTTTCTGAAGAAGATTAGAATCTAGGTTCAGAATAAAGAATTCCATCTCTGGCAGGCATCTGAAACCCCACCACATTGAATAAACTCATGAAGGCAAGTGTCCACCCAGGTAGCACGAGCTCACACACAAGCCATGTCCGAAGTGCCATTGAGCCAACTCCTGGTCCCCTCAGGAGCCTGAGCCTAAGAGTCTGTGCCTTGTGGATAAAGAAACTGAGAGTGGGCGTAGTTTCTAAAGTCTGATATATATATATATCAGACTTTGTGTGTGTGTGTGTGTGTGTGTGTGTGTGTGTGTGTGTGTGTGTGTGTGTGTGTGTATCTCATCAGGGTGCTGCTGATATGGACAGGACAAGATGGTGACCTGGGGTTAAGCCCAGAGGAGGAGCCAGAAGCTAAGAGAGAGCTGGAGGTGGACTGTGCCCTTCCTGGCTTATTAGTCTCTGAGACTTCACTTCTAGATTGGAGCTCTGGCCTGGCGCTTGGCTGGACAACTTCCTCTTTCTGTGCTTGTTTCCAACAGTGCGTTTGGGGGGAGGGGAGCTAAGCTACCTTTCAAACCACTTGTCAAACCTTAATGACTCTGTAGGCACTGCATGCACTCAGGTCAAATGGTGAAGGGCGGTTAGGCACCTAGATATATACCAGGATGCCTTGTTCTTGGTTGGTCCCCAAGCAGCCCTGTGCTGGTGGCAGGAACCTACTTAGGGGTCCAGAGCTGGGAGGGAACAGCGCTGAGATGCACACTCAGGGCTGTGTCCTTAGGATCCAGCGTTAGTCTGTATCTTAGCACAGCAGCGAGGCAAGGAGGTGTATGGTTGGGAGTTGGGGGGTAGGTGTGGTGTAGAGGTGAGGGCTAAGAATAGACTGTTCCATGGTCTATACACAGAGGCTGAGAGTCGGGAGCCAGGTGATGAGCTCTGAGCTGTGCTGTATAAGACCTCAGGCTGTGACCTACGACCTTTGGCTGAAGGAGTTTCTACCCCCAGGAGACTCTGGCGCCAGCTTGCCTGGGGACATGATCCTGCTGAGTCTGCTTCTATGCCCTGTGGGCTATTCAGGCTATTCCTGAGGTAACCTCCTTGTTCCTGTAGCCTGCGCCGTAGCTCAGGCTCCGTGGCTCCATCTTTCCTGCTTTAGTTTCTCCATATCATCTGCCACCTTTGGGGTTAAGTCCTCCCCACACTCCTTGGCCCCTTTGGCTCTCAGTCTGAAACTGTCTATCAGAGAGCAAGACACTGTGCCAGGCCTGAGAAGCACAGGAGTGAGAGTGGTTATGAAGTCAGTCTCCCATGTCAGTCATTCATTCTGACAAGAGTTCAAATGATAGGACTGTGGAACTGTCCCCCAGGTCCTTCAGAGTGCTTTAGGACAGCAGAAAAGAAAGCCAGGTCACTTGTGAGTCCAGAGGCAAATGAACCCTGGGATCAGAAAACAGGAGGGGCCCCTAGGCTCTTGCTTACTTCCCCTAGCAGCGGGAGGGCTGGCCATGTGAGACAAGCTCTTGGGAGCCCAACTAGAAGAGGTCAGCAGAGCTCTGAGGGCAGACTTGCTGGCAGCTCTCGGAGCCTCTGTATGTCGGCGCTGTCTCTTTCCTTCAGATTTTGCTATAGGAATCTATCCAGTCATCTCTCAGTAGCGTTAGTGGGAGTAGCTGACATCATGCTCTCATGGGGATATCATGAGAACCTCAGATGCCAGGTGGAAGCTGAGCCAGGCCAGGGTCTTGGTAGCCAAGGGGGTTGTAATGTTTCTCAGCACTAATCCGTCACCGCAGACAAGCCATTTACATCTGACTCCAGATGTCAGTCTGTTTTCGAGCGATGTGATATGACCATCAGAGTCTCTGATGGCATGAGAAAACAAGACAACATGTCTATTCCGCAAACCCCATGAATTTAAAAATGGAGCCCCACACCCACCTCATTTATAGGAACCGGTCTCTTCTGAAGACATAACATAGGAGGGGTCTGAGGGAACCAGAATGAATGCTGGAAGTGCTGATGGTGTCTTCTTTGCTCTTTCTAATGCTAGGCTTGGCTTTGTGGTCCGAGTCTGGGGGATTCTGCTAACTCAGCCCTGGCACTATTTACCCCCAAAGCCCAGTCACAAGGGAAGCCACAGGAGGAGCAGGTTGCTGAGACCCGGGAGGGAGAGCCACTGGGAGGGTAGGCTAATTTAACACAGATGTATTGTGTGTCTCCTGACTTCGAATCTGTAAAAATTATGTAACCCCAAAGGTAATGCTGAAAACAGACATGACCTCTGATTCAGCTGGCTTTGCTTATGTTGGTCCTAAAATCTCTTGTTGGTTTACCCTGGACATAGTTTATCACTGATGCACGAGAGACATTACCATGACCCTGCTTTTTCCCCCTTCTCTTTCTGTCGGAACTTAAGCACCTACCCGTGACTCTATGGCGCAATGGTCATTGTGAGGCTGTATAAATATTGGACCACCAGTTTGCTTTGATTTTTTTTTATCATTTTGCAGAGAGCTGTGGTTCAAAAACAAAATAGCACACAGGCAAAGTTAATCTGAGCTGCATCAGTAACCGAAGGCTGTCCTTTTCTAATCCCTCCAAGGAATGACAATTAATTGGGAACACAAAATGCTCATTTGGGGACAGAATGGGGTTGGCACCGAGCTGCGTTGTAAGCGGTGATGATGGTGGCTAAGAGTTTCATCCTCTGTCATCTGGCTCCCTGACAACCATATTTGCTGGCCAGTGCTGTGATGTGGTCTTTGGCTGGAGAACAGACTTTCCTGCCTGGGAAATAAAGTGACTCATAAGGACACAGCCCCTAGAGCTTTGGGCTAGTTTGTTCTTAATCAGAAGTCTGTGAATCCTTTAGGCTTTGCCAAGGAAAAGGGTCTCTGAAAGTGGGTGCCAAATTTAGTATATAAATTCCAGTTTTTTAAAAAAGACCTCTATCTATCTATCTATCTATCTATCTATCTATCTATCTATCTATCTATCTATCATCTGTCTATCTGTCCATCTATCTATCATCTGTCTATCTGTCCTATCTCTGTGCGTGGTATTTAGGGGAGGGAAAATGCCACATGTGTGCCTTTGGAGGCCAGAAGAGGGCATCAGACTCCTTGGAGCTGGAGTTGTGAGCCGATACAGTGATGCAGGGAACAGAACTCTCAAATTTTCTGGAAGAGCAGCAAGTACTCCTAACCACTGAGCCATCTTTCCAGTTCATAAATTTCTATTAAAGAAAAGGTTTTTAACATGCTAATTTTAGTAGTAACAAAAGTAAGCTCTCTTACTATACTTCAAAAATAAAAACCAGTCACTTTTTAGAATTGTCATGTTTACGGTAAGTGTATTTTTCTGAGGACATTATTTACAATTTCATCACAGTTATAAGGGTACTGTGAGCCCCAAAGCATTTTTTAGAGTCTCAAGTGGCTCAGACTGGCCTCAAACTTGCTCTGAGGCTAAAGATGACCTTGAACTCCTCCTGCTCCTCCCACCTCCACCCCCTGAGTGCTCGGATTACAGGTAAGTGTCAGCATACCCACTTTCTGGGGTGCTGGGGATGGAACCCAGGGCTTTGTGCATGCTACACAGGCATTCTGCCAACTGAACTATATCCACAGCCCCATGTGTATGCAGCTCCGTGTGTATGGATCTTAGTTAAAGAGAACATGATGGCCTCTTTTAGACTAAATGGATCCCACCAGCTTCACGTCTCCCCCGTGAGAGTCAGAGTTCACCATCGCTTGTGGTTGCTGATAGCTTTTTCTGCTGATCAAGTTGTGTGCGCCCACCTGAAATGTCATCAGCTAGGGCTGAAGGGGCAAAGACGAACCTTTGAAATGCAAGAGAGCAAACACACTCAGCCGCCCCATGGAGAATGTCAGCCTGTTAATTTGTTGGCTTCCTCGTGCGGATGGTAGGTTCTTTCCCTTTCAGATAGCCTTTAATTAAAAACAGACTCTCCTGCCCCGCTCCACAGTGGCTGAGTGATTTCTTAAATGTATCTGATCTTGTCTTGGATCACCTTAAAGTGTGGTACCAAGTGTGCACTGAGGCACCAAGCGTGGACACACTCAGTTTCCCATTTCCCCAGGAGTCGCTGTGTTTCCCAGTTGCTACTGCTCATTGGAGAAGAAAGGCTTCTTAACGTGTGGCAAGCAGTGCTGTCGTCAAAGTGAGCTGGCCACGTTTGCGTCTTGGCCGTCTGCGATGTGCTGTAGTGGTGTAGAGCATCACTGAATATTGGGTCAGTGTGTCAGCCCCAAGCAATGGCTAACGACTCCAGCTAACGTACAGACTCTGGCTGGAGATAAACATCTTTGTACCCTTGTCTTTGTAAGTTGAGGTGTACATTCTGTGTAGCAGTAGGGTAGTAGGGAGGTGAACAAGCAGCCATTTCTTTTTATGCCTGGGTTTACCTGGATTGTCCAATCAATTGACCAATGACTTGCTCACTCATCCATTCAAAAAGAAATCCCGTGTGGGCCCTGTGTAGGGGAGAATGTGGTCAGCAAAGCAGCCTGGTGCCTGGCCCCCACCGGTTTCGGTGTCCACTGCACGGGGAAAGCCTGCCTTAGAGAGACTCCAGCTCACTGCCCTGCCTTTAGTGAGAAAAATATTGGGGGTTGTTCTGAGTCACAGCGAGTTTAACATCATGCTATATTGAACAAAGACTGGTGAGAATCACGCTTTCTCTCTTTCTGGTACAAGGACCATTTTTCTTCAGCATCTTGGGCAACAGTGTAAGAAACAACTCTTTATAAATGAATGGGGTCTAGGAAAGCTCTTGTGTTCTCTAGCCCTTATCACCTGATCATGTGCCACGCATGGCTGAGTCAAGTGATCATTCCAGCTCACTGAAACACACAACCCAAGTCAAAGCCTCAGGCCAGTAAGAAATCCTGTCTTACAAAACAAAGTGGACGTGCCTGAGGATTGACACTCCAAGTGGACCTCTGACCTCCACAGACGAACGCATGTTCGTGCACACACACACACACACACACACACACACACACACACACACACACACAAGAAGTCCCAGCATCAATAGTCTATGTGACACTGTCAGCTGCTCTCTGAGTTCTATGGCCCCTTCTCCACTCATGGCTCTTACCCCATCATGCATGGTGGCCTCTCGGCCTCCTCACGTGCCCTGACAGCTCAGACCCTATGTAACCTTTCAAGGATGATTCTCTGCTCTCATACATAGCTGTGAGCAGACTCCAAGATGTCAGGGAAGAGGTGCCTGCCTGGAACATAACACACAGGGACCATGCTTCTGAAGACTGCACACCATATTAGCCAAACTGGGGTCTTCAGGACACAGCCAAGTAGCTGTCTGAGAGACCCTGCCAGCCTTAGTCCTGCAATGAGGGCTTTTGGCTCCATTACATAGAAATGGTCCTATTACTGAACCCCAATCAGTTGGACTTGGGTCAAGGGTCCCCTGTCAGAGAAGGGAGGGACTCTGGGAAACAAAAACGCACATTTCACACAATTTCAAGTGCATGTGCTCTCTGAAGCAGGTCAGGGCTTCAGGAGTCATCAGAGGATGGTTTGGACTGGGTTGGCCCTATAACTTTGCCACTGCATGGAGGAAGGAAGCACCCTAGGGTTCCCTGAGCCGATGTAAGAACGAGCTGGGTGAAGGAAGCTCTTAGACAACAACCTTCGTGAATCAGTCATAGAACGCACCCCTACCCCAGGTCCTATATGAGCTGATGACCTCATCACCCAGCCTCCAGTCTCATATGGGCACTGGCTGCCTTTATCCACAAGGCACAGACTCTTAGGCTCAGGCTCCTGAGGGGACCAGGAGTTGGCTCACTGGCACTTCGGACATGGCTTGTGTGTGAGCTCGTGCTACCTGGGTGGACACTTGCCTCTGTGAGTTTCTTCAATGCGGTGGGGTTGCAGATGCCTGCCAGGGGTGGGACTCTTCATTCTGAACCTGGATTCTAATCTTCTTCAGAAGGGAGAGGTGGCTCTTCCTACTGCAGAGAGCCCGCCCCGCCCTCAAAGCTCATCACATGGTGAGGATGTTGGTAGCCTCTCACTGTTTCCAGCCATGGCCCATATCTGCTCACAACACCCGTGTTCCAGCCACAGCCTCTTGCTTCTCCTCCTGCCAAGGACCCCTGCTTTCAGCTCTCCTTCCCAATCTCTTCTCCACGCAGCAGCTGCGGCGACCTTTGTAAAAGGTATGTTGGCTCTTCAAAGCATGCAGTGGGTCATCTTGGTATCATTGATGAGATCCCAGCTTCTCCTGGGCTGTATGCCCGTCTCCTCTCCTGCCCATGCATCACTGCCCTCCAGTGTGTTAACTTCTGCTCTTGGACAGTGCTGAGCCCACACTTGGCCTTTGCCTCCTCCTCTGCCCCTGCCCAGCAACACTTCCTTGCCACTGAGACCCAAGTATGATGACGTTCACCCTGGAAAAGGTTTTATCTGAACAATCCAGCCCCTCTGGTGTGGTTGACTGACTCTCCATAGCACTCAGCTCTGCTGGGAATTCCCGCTCAGTGATTGGTTGGTTTGCTACTGTCTTCTCTTGGCTGTCATCCCACGGCATCCTGAACACTAGCTCTCCGTAGCGCCAATGCTCACCCACATCCTGGCTGTGGAAAGCATTTGTTTAGGGATGAGGGGATCCTCCTGGGAATGAATCAAGCCATCTCTGGGATTGCCTTGGGTGGGAGAGGCCATGCTACCCTCCCTCACAGGAGGCAGCAGATCCTGTCACAACCTTTCTGGCAAGCAACTTGGGTCAGGGATCCTGAAACAGTTTCCAGAAATTAGTCCAAACTGGTTTTCCTTCTGAAAACCTAGAAAGCCTGAAGAAAGTGCAGGGAAATCCAGTAACCAACTCACACGCATGTGTCAAGTGAAGGTAAGCGCGTACATGCAAATGCTTATACACGTATACACATGCATAGTAAGGAGAGTCATAAAAGTGTGTTCAAGTCTGCATTGTAAGAAAGAAGCTTACAATAAAAAATGTGAGTGCTAAAGACAAAGTCTTAGAGGCTAAGCTCCAGTCAGTGCCTCCATGGGTGCTGTGTCCCACTCAGCTCCCAGCTAGTCTTCTGTGAGACACCTCTCATCCTTGCCCTGACTTTACCTGCAGGAGAGAACACTTGAGAGACAGGGACATTGTCAATGAGCTGTATTTTGCAAACCATAATGTCAGAACACAGGCCAGTACCTCTCCTTCCACTAACTCCACACACACACACACACACACACACACACACACACACACACACACACACACACACACACAAACACACAAATGAATATAATTTAAAATTTGGCACTTCTTCAAAAATATTATATGATCATAAATACAATGCTAATAAAATTAATACAGGATTTTTTCTCAAAATTATTCTTAAATTATTTCTGAAAAATAAATTAGAAATCGTTAGGAATCGTTAGGAATCGTTAGAAATCGTTAGTCCTGGCAATAAGAGTCACGTGGCTTCCATGCAGGGGCAGAGTCTACATGTGGCTCTGTGCAAAGAACAGACATGAGACATCCAGGAACAGACTTGAGAACACGTGAGAGGATTTCGGTGAGGAGAAAAATGTGGCATTTAAAACTTTTATTATATTTGACTTTTATTGTATAATATTTGACTCTCCGATTCAACCATCACCTATATTTAGTTTCTCATTCTCCCTTCTAACGGTTTAAAGCCTTTCATGGTTCAATCTTTCGTCAATGTGGATTTGATATTAGGCATAGTTGTGACGGGAGGGAACAGCTTCAACAGAAACATCAAGTGTCACAGCGCCATTTACTTGAGCGTCTTTCCAGTGATCCCCAGTGTTTGTCTGATGTCGAGTGCGCGTCTGTGTGTGTGCTGTGTGTGTGTGCTGTGTGTATGTGTGTGTGTGATGTGTGTCTGTCTGTGTGTGTGCTGTGTGGTGTGTGTGCTGTGTGTATGTGTGTGTGTGATGTGTGTCTGTGTCTGTGTGTGTGCTGTGTGTGTGTGCTGTGTGTATGTGTGTGTGTGTGTGTCTGTCTGTGTGTGTGCTATGTGTATGTGTGTGTGTGTGTGTGTGTGTGTGTATGTGTGTGTGTGTGTGTGTGTGTGTGTGTGTGTGTTTATGTGTGTGTCTATGTGATGTGTCTGTGTGTGTGATGTGTGTGTGTCTGTGTCTGTGTGTGTGATGTGTCTGTGTGTGTGATGTCTGTGTCTGTGTCTGTGTCTGTGTCTGTGTGTGTGATGTGTGTCTGTGTCTGTGTGTGATGTGTGTGTGTGTGATGTGTGTCTGTGTCTGTGTGTGTGTTGTGTGTGTCTGTGTGTGTGGTGTGTGTCTGTGTCTGTGTGTGTGATGTGTGTCTGTGTCTGTGTCTGTGTGTGTGTGTGTGTGTGTGTGTGTATGTGTCTGTGTGTATGATGTGTGTCTGTGTCTGTGTGTGTGTGTGTGTGTCTGTGTGTGTGTGTGTGTGTGATGTGTCTTTGTGTCTGTGTGTGTCTGTATATGTGTGTGTCTGTATGTGTGCTGTGTGGTGTTTGTGCTGTGTGTGTGATGTGTGTCTGTGTGTGATGTGTGTGTGTCTCTGTGTCTCTGTGTCTCTGTGTCTGTGTGTGTCTGTGTGTGTCTCTGTGTCTGTGTGTGTGTGTGTGTGTGTGTGATGTGTCTTTGTGTCTGTGTCTGTCCCTATGTGTTTGTGTGCATCCCTTTGCTATCTCACAGTCACAGCAGCTTATACTGGGGCCTCTTTGACGTCTGATTCTTTTCTTTCCTTTTTTTTTTTTTTTTTTTTTTTTTCTATTCTTGGGCATTTTTATCACCCACCAAGCTTTAGAAATTTCTTGTACAGTTTCTGCTGGAATTTTGATAGAAAACCCACTTGACTTTTGGAGGCTATGGAGGGAGGGAAGGTTCACCTCTGAACTATAGTCCTCTTAATTATCAGCCAATGACTCAGTCTCCTCTCCTAAAAACACTTTTAAAGAATCTGTCAACAAATTCCTATCTCTATAGAGGTCTGCATAACCTTTGGTGTATTTCTAGGGAAAGTATTGTTTGGGTTGGTATTGGAAATGGGAAGACATTTCTAAATGGCCACCCAATATGAGAGGCCGAAACAGTGGGAAAGGGCAATATGGTTCCTAGCATGCTAAAAGTCACCAGGCAAAACCAAATTAAAGCAAAAATGTCCCCACTTACCACCCTTCCATGAGTAAAGTAAGCAGAGAATGTACCTCTCAGGGTCTGCTGGTGGGCCACGCAGGGATCATGCTGGAACCCTTGGTGACACTGCCGTGTATGCCCACAAAGGTAATTCAACACACAGATTCTCCTTGTTCTTGGAGAAAATGCTGACTGCCCTGTGGGCGCTGCTCATTATCAAGATCAAGAGGCAAAGACCCTTAGGAGAAGGTGAAAAAAATAAACCAAGTCACTGAACTGAAAAGGGTTTTTTGTTGTTTTTAAGATTAATTAATTAATTAATTAATTAATTTAATGTATATGAGTATATGATGAGCAGACTGTAGCTGTCTTCAGACACACCAGAAGAGGTCATCGGATCTCATTACAGATGGCGTGAGCCACCATGTGGTTGCTGGGATTTGAACTCAGGACCTCTGGAAGAGCAGTCGGTGCTCTTAACCACTGAGCCATCTCTCCAGCCGCTGAATAGGTTTTTTTTTGGGGGGGGGTGGCTTTGTTTTTTGTTTGTTTGTTTTATTTTGTTTTAGAACCAGGGACTTCCTACCTGACAACAAACAAACTTCCAAATTAAAAAAATTTAAAAAATCAGAAAGCAAATCACAAAATGTTTACATAGATTTATAATCATTTTTATATCAGTCTCAAACACAAAGCAAGAGATTAATATTGCTGTGACGACAGTTACATGCCAATGGTGTAGGAACCCACACATGAGAGAACACATGACAGAACGAGTGACGTCCACCAGCTTCGGGATGACGATGACTCCTGTGGAGAAGCAGGGGACAAGGCACTGATGGAGCTGGGCTGTGTCCCTCATATGAACAACACGGAGAGAGCAGAGGATGGGGCAGGGGAGGAAACTGAGCAGAATGAAGCACCGTGTCCGTTGCACCAGTGCTGCCGCATTGTCGCTGCGGCTTTTTTATGTTTAAATTTTCTGTGGCCCGTGAGATGGCTCAGCAGACAAAGGTGCTCAGAGTGCAAACCCGGCAGTCCTGATACAGGACCCACAGGAAGGAAAGAACCAACTCCACGAAGATCTCCACACGCCTGCTTCCATATACACGCCATGCTCACACACGATAGCAAATACAGTGAAAACATCTCACAGGTACCACTGCTAATGAGCACGTTTCCACGGTTACACGTTTCTGTATAAAGGACTGACAGAAAGACCAGTAGAGAGAGCAGATAGAACAGTGACCCAGAAACAAAGGAAAGACGCAGGGCCAAAATGTCTACGACATATGACAGAAGGATGTGTATTTTAAATATATGTGCCTTATATAAAAATCTCTGGTGTATTATAAGGAAACCAAATCAAAGCATTAGAAACCGTGGCTAATAAATATGACACATTCTCATAAAAATAAATTAAAACTGTTTAATCACTTTTTATTTAACAGGTAGGCTTCCTCCTTTTTTTCTTTTTCCATTGGCAAGGAAATGTAAAATAACTTTTTCCTTCATTTCTGAGGGCATAAATCAATCTTACTATTACAGACCAGAAGCCTAAAAAACCATGTGCCTATATTTGATACTGAATCCTACTTACAGAACCATAGCTTTAAAAATATCATACAAGGGCAAGTGAGATGACAAACGGGTGAAGGGGGCTTGCTGCCAAGTGTGATGATCTGAGCTTGATCCCTGGGACCCGCACACACATGCTCACACACACACACTCCATCCAACTATTCATCAGTAAGTATAATTCATTTATAGTAAATCTATTTATAATCACCAAAAATTGAAAAATTTGATTAATAGTGGATACATGAATTAATGTTAAATAAGTAGAGTAGCAGTTAGGAAACTTCCATCAAAATTATACTTACTTATAAATTAAATTTATTTAACTACTGAATTTTTAATTACTTAATAAATACAAATAAATTATATTTACTTACAAATGTAATTCACAGTGTAGTGTTCATGGAAATATCGAGTTATTAAACAAGGTAAACGGTCTGGGTAGTTTACGTTTGTGTGTATATGTAACTGCTCTGGTTATGTTAGTGGTGACTATAGTAATTTTCCGTTGGTGTAGCTATTTTTATTTAGTGTGATCTCAGTTTTAGGCTTTTTGTTTTATTGGTTGAGACAAGGTCTCATGTAGCTCAGGTTGGACCTTAAATTCCTTTTGTCCCTGCTATTCTGTCTGTAGGGATTGAACCTTGACCAACAGTACAAGGGTTTGGTCAGAATTAAGATCTCAGTCCAGGCCGTTTATACACATGTCTTGGATGCAAAAAATATTTGAAGTGAACTGGTATGGACGAGCAAACTCATGTAGCAGAGGATGAGTTTGAACCTCTGACTTTCCTGACTTTAAGCCCCCCCCTCCCCCTGACTGACGGCATCGAGAGACTGTCACTGCACTGGTTTTGTGTGATGCTGGGGGTGGAACTCGGCTTTCTGTACACTGGGTTAGCCACTGCCTGCTGGTGGGGTTTTAGGGGATTTTCCATTTTGAATGTGTGTAATTCCCAAATATTCACTGTCTACCTATAATACCAGCTTAGCAAAAACAAAACAAAACAAAACAAAACAAAACAAAAAACCTAGAAAGGTAAAGCATACTTTTTAATAAACAAACTTAGAAAGGGATAGAAGTTACCACCTGGTGACTTATCGGAGAACACTCGATGCTTATGACCCTGTAATTCCCTTTGCAGGAATTTAACTTTGACAAAAATTAGCGGAGGAGTTTATTCAGAATGAAGACCTTGATCCTGAATGTTTACAAACACGTCTCGGGTACAAAATGTGTTGGAAGTAAAACTCGTATGTAATAGAAGGGACGGACAATACTAAGCGCCAGTGATCAGGGGCCTGATAGACCGACAAACGATGAGGGAGACAAAGCGGATACAGCAGGAGAAGACAACACTGATGTGTTCTTTCAAAAGCAGGTCGCAAAACAGGATGTAGATAATGACCCTATTTTTTGCTTTTTTAAACTAAAATAGCCTTGGAAAATTACATACTAGGGTTAACAATGGCTGTCTCCGAATGACGGTGCTGGGGATAATTTTTATCTCCCATGTTATTTTCTGAATTTCCTGTGGTAAAAACAAATCGCTGTGTGAAAGAGAAAGGACGTTGATTTGATTTGTAATAGGTTTCATTCCACAGGAGTGGATGGAGCTGGCCGGGGGCAGGGTGTCACCTCCTGTCCCTCTGCCTTCTCAGATGGGTTCCGGACACACACTCTGCTTTAAAAATTTGAGTGATTGCCTGGGTTTCTTTGTTTTCTTCTCTCTGCAAAGGGTATTTAGGAAGGTTCTAGCAGTCCTTGCAGAGGCCTGAACTCTTCTAATGTTAGCAGTTTGATCTGATTCCATAGAGTTCCACATATTTCCTTTACATCTTCAGATATGTACAGACTCCCCCTAATTCCTTTTACATCTCTTGATTGTGTAATAAATAAAGCCACCCGGGAATTTCCTCTGCTTTACAGCAGTGTAGTCTGGATGTTTTACCTTCCTAGTTCCGTCTCTCTTACGCCACAGCTGATTTTCACCCTTGCACGTGTTACTTAGCTACAGGTCGCAGTCCTATAGGCTGTCCATGAATGTGCTTTGTTTTGGGCAGCCCCGAAGGATGTCAGCTGAAAACTAAGAATGTGCCTCCCAGCCACCCCTTAGGGCTCCTTCCCAGAAGCAAACAATGGTCAGTAAGTTTTTTCTTTTGTTTGTTTGTTTTGATTTTTTGAGGGTTTTTCTGTGTAGCCCTGGCTATCCTATCCCGGAACTCACTGGGCTAGCCTCAAACGCAGAGATCCTCCTGCCTCTGCCTCCTGAGTGCTGCTGGGATTAAAGGCAAATAAAACTCCCTTGCTCCCGCCCTGCAAAAGCCACCGAGCTGCGCACCTGCTTTTGCTACAATTAGAACTTCAGTGAGTGGGGTGGGAGTGGGGGCTGCGGAGGTCACTTAGTCACTAAAGTGGTTGTTGTACAAGCATGAGAACTTGAGTTTGATCCCCAACTGATCATGACAAAAAAGCCAGGTTTGGTGGCCAATGCTCTTAATCATAGCACTGGGAAGACAGACAGGTGCCTGGGGCCCCCTGGCCAGTCAGCCTAGCTTAATTGATGAGTGTACCCAGGACACCCAAAGTGGGTAGCTCCTGAGGAATGACAGCTAAGGTAACCCTCTGGCCTCTAGAGTCATACACATGAACACACAGAGAATAAACAAATCAGCTCGAACCCTAATACCTCAGTGGTAGCTAATCATAAAGGCCTGAAGGCCTGAGCGCTGCTGCCTCTTTCCTTCCTGCCATCACCCTCTCCCTCTCCCTCCCCCTCCCCCTCCCCCTCCCCTCCCCTCTCCTTCCCCTTCCCCTCTCCCTTCCCTCCCTCTCCTTCCCCTCCCCTCCCATTCCCCTCCCCTCCCCTCCCCTCCCTCCCATTCCCCTCCCCGCTCCCTTACCCCTCCCCTCCCTCTCCCTCCCCCTCCCCCATGCTCTTCCATTTTCACCGTTTTCTTTCATACTAAGTGACTGATTTTGTGGCTTAAAGTGACACATTTAAATGCTGACATCTTCTTTTGTCAGCTTCCAACCATATCTGTCCACACAGGCTCCACTTTGAGCTGCACGTCCGGTGATTTGCCATGCCGCTGTCATATGTTTATTATAATATTCATACTATAGCTTATCCCATTATTACACACAATATGTTAAAACGTTAAGTCTTCTAGCACGTTCTGCTCTGTGCTCCTCTTAGTTCACTGCCTCATCAGTGAAGTTTCTACTGAAATAAACGAACTAAGAAGCAGCCGTTACAATGATCTGACCAGGCCATGTTTTCATCCTGTCAAGGAGAATAATTAGATACACACAAAGGCTTTATGGTACGGTGTCAGTGACACTCGCCATCCGAGGGAAATCGCCCGGGGGAAATTTAGTAAGGCATCTTTTGTTTTTCTTTCTGCGTTCAGAGATTCACTTCATGGCCACTGTCTCTCATCTCACACTGTCCTGGTCCTGAGCACCGCACTCCCAGTCTTTCTTGCTACATCCTTTGCGGCTTTCTTTCCCTTGTGAACACATGTGTACAAGAGGGGCTACCCCTGGCTTTTTGGTATGATTTGGGATGTCTCCATGGAGATGAATGAGCACACTTACACGTACTGTTGTGACTTTAGTGAAAAATAAACTCACTTGGTCAGGCATGTGAGCTTGCATTTGTAATCCCAGGATTTAGAAGGCTGAGGCAGAAGGATTGATATCTAGGCTAGTCTGGTATACTGACTTTGTCTCAATCAATCGATCAGTCAGTCAATCAATCAATAAGTAAAACAAGACTGTGAAGATGAATGCACTGTGCAACCTCCCCACATAAACACTTCAATCACCCATAAGTTTCCCTTAACCCTTTCCCGTTCGGTCCCTCTCACCATCCCTCCCTGCCAGTCACTGACCTCCCACACCCAGCACGTCTTACAGGGGAGAATACTGCATGTTTTCTTGTGTATCCAGCCTCTGTCGCACAGCACAGTGCTCGTAAGACTCCGCTGTGTTGCTGGAAGTGTCAGCGGCTCATCCATATTTTTTAGATCTGTTTACAATTCATGGACATTTTTGTTGTTTTTGTTGGAAGCTGACTTGTAATACTTCTGTGACTGTATGTGGGCCAGGGTCTCTGTCGTCATTGTCTTTCATTTCTCTTTGGTAACTGGAAGTCCAACACCAAGTCTCATCCTTCATAGATGGTGCTGCCAGTGTTCCATCCAAGAAGACATACCAAGTCAGATGTGCTAGTGCCTGCCTGTAAGCCCAGCGCCAGGGAGGTGGGGGCAAGACAGCCAGGAGTTCTAGGCCTGCCCTTGTCTTATGAGACCCTGTCTCATGAATAAAATAAACATATAAATAGGTAATTTAGTGCAAGGTAAATATAAAAATAGACATATATTCATGACAATGTCATAATTACACTCACTATTTTATACACTAAATTTCTAATTTAAAAAAAGAAAAAAACTTGCTTTAAAAAAGACATTGCCGGGGTTGGGGATTTAACTCAGTGGTAGAGCACTTGCCTAGCCCTGGGTCCCCAGCTCCGGAAAAAAAAAAAAAAAAAAAAAAAAGACATTGCCAAGCCTGAAGAGACGACTCAGTGGGTAAAAGTGTTCCCTGATGCCCTGAGTTCTATCCCTGGGACCCACATTATGGAAAAAAAGAATTGGCTCCAGGGTTGTCCTCTGACCCTCACACAGATGTGATATGTGTGCAAATCTGTGTGTGTGTGCACACACACACACACACACACACACACACACACACAGATACATGTGTGCATACTCATGCACACATGCACACTTACATATATATACACACACAGATGTACACAGGTATACTGCACATAGGTATAAGCACACATACATAGGTACATGCACACATACACATGTACACATACAGGCAACATACACAATAAATGTAATTAAAAAAATATAAAGACATAACCAAACTCAAGGTCACCTAATTTCTCCCAAGTTGTCTTCTAGAAGTTTTTTTATAGTTTTGTGCTTTATGAGTATAGTTTCATGACCATAATTAGTTTCATGATCTGGCTTGAGTTGTTTTTGTGAGAGATGT
Organism: Rattus rattus; assembly: GCF_011064425.1. NCBI lineage: Eukaryota > Metazoa > Chordata > Mammalia > Rodentia > Muridae > Rattus > Rattus rattus. The sequence goes on from NC_046165.1 coordinate 60,992,481, forward strand.
TTGTGTCTAGATGCAATGCATTTTTCCTTTGGCATGTGGTATCCAATGATCCCACAATGTCTATAAAGAGATTGACCTCTGGTCTGGTGACTCGTCTTGGCCATTTGTCAGAGCGGTGGGTGTAGTTATAAGAATGTACTACTGGACTCGTTATGGAATGCCCATGCCCATTCTTTCAGACCGCACCTTCCTGTCTGAGAGTAAGGCGCACGCTCAGGTAGGATGGGCTCTCAACTTGTGCTGTGATGTTGGCTCTTCCGAGCCTGTCTCTCCATAGGAGCTTGAGAATCGCCTTATTAACAGTCACAAACAACTCGCTGGCCGGGGTCCTTGCTGCATTTCATCTGTGCTCAAGAACCCACAGTTTAGTCTTTATGGTCATGAACCCCGAATGGAGCTCTGTTTCCTCCGATCTGCTCTCAGGGATGAGTAGTTCCCTTCTTATGCTCTCAGTACATTTTTTATCAGATTTATACTCAAACATAAATATTTCGGTGTTAATGTAGAGAGTGCTTTTTGAAATTTCAAGTCCAATTGCTCCTCACAAGTGCATAAGAACATATGTATGTATTAGATTCAGGGGGATTTTTCTAGAATTTTAAACATTTATTTATATTTGTTGACATTTATTTGGTGTGTGTGCATGCATATGTGTGCACATGCACACACACTCAGAGGCAGTCAGAGGACAGCTTGCAGGAGCCAGCTCTCTCCTTCCACCGTGCTCTGAGGGCTGAATCAGTCTGTCACCCACAGAGCCATCTCTCCAGCTCTTTATGTCCTTTGGTTATTCTTTGGGACTTCTCTAAGCAAAGAACCAAGTTGTCAATGAATAAAGCCAATCTCTTTCTTTTCAACCTTATGCTGTGTGCTCTGTCACTTCCCTTATTGTTAGGGCTCCGAGAATGACGTTGGACCAGGGTGGTGCGAGTAAGCACCCTTGCTGCCTGTCCGCTCCTCTGGATTAGTTTTTGTGTTGATTTCATTTTCTATTTATACTTTAGATCACCAGCTCAAACTCCACCCATATCGATCTTATTTTTTCAGTCACTTATTTTCAGTTTTCAAGACTGTTCCTTCCATGCTTGTGTCGGAGAGAGGTGAGCAGCTGAGAAGGAATAAGAGACATGCACAGGAAAATACTCTGCAAGCTGGGAAGGACCACAGAGGTACAAGCTAGTCCAGAAAAATTGTTTCCCTGTCAATAAACTATGCAGGAAACAGTACCATATTAGAAATATTTGTATGGAGGACAGAAAAAAGGCATTTCACTTACAGACAAGAGGGTAATTAGCATTGTTATGGTGAACTCAAAGAAAGAGCTGTGGGATTGCTGGTCCCTATTCCAATGCATACTCTGGAGGCAAAGGCAAACAGACCACGTAGGTGGCATAGCATCAGTTCAATCACATCCTAAAACACATCCTGGACTCGGCTCACCTGCGGCAGAACTGTTGGGATGGGACTCAGGGTCAGCTGCTTACTGCACAAAACCAGGTTTCAGAATCCTTTGCCACACAAAACTAGCTCCGTTAAAAAGTAAAGAGCTCTAAAAAGAACAACGCCACAAATAGTTAAACATTACAAGAAACTAGCAGGATGTTGGTGGCACTCACCTTTAACCTCAGCATTTTGGAGGCAGAGGCAAGTGGCTCTCTGAGTTCGAGGCCAGTTTGGTCTGCAGAGTGACAACCAAGGCTACACGGAGAAATTCTGTTTCAAAGGGGAAAAAAAAGGTTACATTACAACTCCCATGTTGTTAAAGCAAGACATGAAGGTAGCCATGCTGACACGGGAGCAGGTCATTAACATGTTTCCATGATCACTAATGAGGGATTTAAAAATGTACATTTTCATGGGATCTCCCTCCAAGAAGAATTTTTGACTCCCGTAAAGGACTTTTTTTGTGTGGGTATAGCCACCCAGTGTGCCTTGGGCCTCTCTGCGGCTTCAGAGTGACACATAGTCGATGCACCATAAAGGGGCCTCGTACTCTGAGCAGCCTCACAAGAAGGTCACCGCCCCTGCTGAAGTTCTGCTCAGAACCCTCAAACTATTTATCATCAGAAATCTTCTCTACCAGATTTACCGCATTAGGGTGTGGGAGCATTTCCACAGCAGGAAAGATTTGGTTTCATAAAATTGAGACAGCCACAGGAGTGCCTCCTCCTCACGTGCCTCAGCCATCACTGATAGATAGCTTTCCCCCTTACATGGAGCCACACATGCCCAGGGGTCTTCACTCACTCAGCTACATGGTCCAAAGCCACATCTTCCTAACAAGCGCGTTGCATGCTGGGAAAATAGACTACTCTGGAGCTAAGTAGGATCAGACATGATGAAAAGCCATGATCAAAGCAGCCCGGGGAGGAAGGGTTTATTTGACTTACACTTCCACATCACTGTTCAAAGTAATCCAGGACAGGGACTCAGGCAGGGCAGGAGCCTGGAGACAGGAGCTGATGCAGAGGCCATGGAGGAGTGCTGCTGACTGGCTTGCTCTTCATGGTTTGCTCAGCCTACCTCTTACAGAATCCAGGACCACAGCCCACAGGTGGCTCACCTCATACAATGGTGTGGACCCTCCACTCACTAATTTTAAAAATTCCCTACACACTTGCCTACAGTCTGATCTTAGGGAATCTTTTTATAATTGAGGTTCCCTCCTCTTGGATAACGTTAGCTTGTATCAAGTTAGCATACAATTGACTAGTACACATGGTGAACCCTTTGATAGGAGATGACTTAGGACTATCAGAAGTGATCACCTCTCTAAAAAATATTTGTTTGTTTGTTTGTTTGTTTGTTTGCTTGTGCCCTGTCTGTGCACACAGATGAGGATCTCAGATACCCAGGGACTAGAGTTATATCGATTGTTGTGAGACGCTAAGCGGTTGCTGGGAATCAAACCAGAGTGCACTGGAAGAGCATCCAGTATCTTTAACAGATGAGCCATATCTCCAGTCCCAAATGACCAGTCTTTAAAAAATATTTCACACATGGACTGTGTTCCCTTCATAATTCTGATACACACTCTACAATCAGGTTAATGGAAAATCCTCATTCTCTGAAGGTTTCCTTTCTCAAATGTCCTGGGAAAATACTTGCCTGTGGTTAGATTAATTGACAGTCTTTCTGGGGTGATTTTTCTTCTCTCAGGTCCCACTTAACTAATACGAAATACATGATGAAATCATAGTACGAGCTTTTGTAGCTGACAAGGAAAAAATCAGCTGAAATGTTGGGCGGGAACATTCTGATGGACGTGTGGGACAAATCACCTGAACTTTGATCCATCTAAGCATCTCTACTTTCGTGTGCTGCACATACAGCACACGTCACTTACCGGGAAAAGACGCATCTGAACCAAATGGAGCTTGTGGCTTTTGGTCCATGTATAAGAAAAAGAAAGAGAGGGAAGGAGGGATGGAGGGGGGGCATGATTTGAACCATAACAAGGAAGCAAAGTCCAAAATACAGAATATTCTGTAGAACTTGGAGTTTACCAATCAAGGAACATGGAACGTGTCAAAGTTGGGGCAGGAGAAGAGTAATCACACATCGTGTATGATTGTGTTGGAATCCCAAGGGCAAACAAGCAAGAAGCCAGAACGAGATTAGTACTGGATGAACCTCTGCTGTGTAGGAAGACACAGCACACTATTAGTAGAACTGGAATGTTTGAGATCAAACGAACAAGAGATTATAGAGTCCTGAGAGCCATGACTGGGGCTGCTTCAAGTTCCAGTGTGAAGGTAACGATGTGGAGTTGCAACCGTGTTGAATCCAAGGCTAGGCTTGCTGGTCCCTGACGGCACTGCGGTAGAAGATGTCTGCTGTCCCTAACTGCCATCTGCAGAAGGGGACTAGTAACACTTACTTCTCATGTTGACCGAAGGAACTGTAACCATCGGTTCTTCTTGTATCTAGCCTGACAGTACAGTGCCTGTTAGATATTTAGGTGAGTTAGGCGCTGTTCTAAGATGTGCTAATAATGAGTAATACTAATTAAGTCTTCATAACACCTTGGGGACAGAAATAATCACTACTCCAATTAACACACTAAAATCCTAAGCAAATTACTGAAAGGCAAGCAATTTATACCCTGTACATTTCCTTCCTTCCTTACTATGCTGTGTGGCCCCCAGAACAGTGTTCTGTGGGTGGAGTGTCAGGATAGGTGCAAACAGCCACTCCAAAGCATGGATCAGACTCAGACAGACCTGTGACTTAATCCATGGTATTTATTTGCAACCAGAGGTCCCCTGTTTCTAGATTAACAAGCATGGCTTTCTAGATTAGTGGTAATCTAATTAGTGCCAGTGTAGATACACACTGCTTTGCCGGATCCAAGGAACTCTCGCTGGCTATTGTCTTCCAACTACCAAACCTTCAGGTTTGCTGTCCAAAGCATGGGTCCCCAAAGAAAAGACAGACAATTCCAATACACCTCAGAACCACCTTGGAAATGATAAAGCCCCCGGCATGGAAAGAACCATGGTTCCTCGGGCTGCTCACTAGGTCCTCTGAGCCCAGAGATAGGCCATCACCTGTGTCAATCCAAAATAGTAAAGAAACAAAAAGTTTCTTTGCTGTGCCCTTTGTTCCTTGCTTCTTTTTTCTACTTTCTTTGTTGGGGGTGGGTCACTTGGCAATGTTTGTTAATTATGGACGGGTTGTTGGCCTTTGACTTCAAACTTATATATCTGTTCTCTATGTATCAATTTGTCCAATCATCTATGCATTGAGCCTAGGCGGGCACACTTTAGTAAGTGAACGGACAATCACAACCACTCTGCAGCTCACAGCAGTGTTCACACAATTGTTTTGATATTTGACATTTGGTGCACTTTTCCCGTATTTTACACAAGTAGACATAACCAATTGTTGCAGGAAAGCCTAATTAAAATATATCTGTGACCAGCTTAAAATGGACTATGGAGATAAGCCAAGTAGACAAGGTGAAATGTCAGAGCTCTAAGACCTTATCCCAGATGGGAAGTCAATTAGTCAACTTTCTCAGCCACATGTGAGGATACCTTCCTCAGAGAGTTTTGTCTATGGTGCTAAGAACGAAGCCATCCCATCCCATCAACCAGGAGACAGATTCAGGGAAGTGAAGTGATTTGCTCATGGCCACAAAGCCAGTGGGCAGGTTGCTCTGAGATCTGGTCACTGAACCCTTGACCACCATTGCTGGAACAATAGGGAGAAAGAAGAGGCTTAGAAAGGTTCGTAGGCTGGTGGCATCCCGTGCAGGGAGGAAAGAAGGGATCCAGGCTTGAGGATGACCTGTCCTGGCAGGGTCACCTGCTTCCTGTGTGACCTGGCCCCAGTGTTGGAACTGCTGCTTTGCCTCCTGTGACACGTCTCTTGCAGCCAGGCCACTGATGCTATCGCAAACGTCAAACTGGAGGTGCTGAGTGCCCTTCAACCGTGACACGCACAGCAGGTGTAAATAAGGAGCCTCAGTTCTGATTTTAACTGTTGTCTTCACCACATCCCCTGTTTGACTGAGGCTGGTTTGAGCACCTCCCCAAGGGGTAGACGGGAACCTCTCAGCTCTTGTGAGAGTCCGCATGGAGGTCAAACTTATTTCTAAGCAACAAATATCTCACATCCTCCTTTGGGTAACTGACAAAATGTACACACACGCACACATAAACGCACATGCACGCACACATGCGTGCAGAAGCAGACTCATGCCCTCCTCCCATCCTTTCCTGGAAGAGAGACCAGCGTGTACTGGATGAAGCCAAGCCCATGGAACACCAGGGTTACACATCTCCCTCTTCTCTGGCGGACTTCTGCACTCCCTTGCTTCTACCACCCCGAGACTGCAGGGTTAGGAAGCCTAGTCACAAGGAACATTGTCACACAGCCTCCTGACTGAGTGTGCAGCCAGTCTTCATGGAGAACATACACATTCCCTAAAGCCCTGTAAAGTCAGTTGTTCGTGGACTGTAAGGAGTAGGGTCATTTCATTATAGGCGCTGGACTTCCTGTCAGTCTTTAAATATTCCAGTTTGCTGGGTAAGTGGACATGCTTTCCCAGGAAGTTCAAATTTGGGGGTTGCCTAGATAGAAAACAGGAGTGTGGTCATCTGGACAGGTATGGAAGAGCTCAAGTCCAGAGAGTGTTCTAGAACCTGCTGCTCACTGACTTAGCATTGAGCCTGGGAGATGGGTAGGTCAGGAAATGCTTGAGACCCAGCCACTTGGTGTCCATCCAAAAACTATCCTTTCCCCACGCCCCAAGTTCCACTGCTGCTAGGCAAATTGCTAAGATGGTTTTTTAACTTTTCTTCTGTTCAAAGGTATGCGTTTACTATTCAAGTGCTCATGGGATATAGGCAGTCACATGAAGTCCTATTGTCCGAAGTAAACAATATTAACATTCTAGAAGTATCTTCGGGGGATACTGCATTGTATTAACAACCATACATACATAGCCTAATTTTTTTTTAATTTTAAAACATTTTCGCATCTATTTTGTTGTTATTTTTTTAATCTGAACCCTTCCCCCATCAATAATCAAAATAAATTTAAAAAAACCCTATATTCATTTTGTTGTCTGGATTTGGGTCTTTCCCATGTCTACTAAGATTCTTAACCAAAGAACAAACTTGACCATAGTGCCTATCAGTTTGTCCTCTGCACATAACATCTCATTTAACTCCAGCTCAAACAAAATCTCACCATTGACAGAGGAGCCTATGGGACCAGGGAAGAAGGGGACCTTCCCAGCAACACAGTGGCCCACTGGAAAAATAAGACTAAAACCCAGACCATCTGACACGGGGTCAGGCTCCTGTCCCTGAGAACTGGGACCCATGCCAGCTGATGTCTGACTCCTAATCACAGTGTTTTCCCCTCTCTGGGTCCCTGAGAAAACGATGGATGGCAGCTTAGCTCTTTCTGCCTCTTCTCTCACACTCTGATATCATAAGCTGCACTGTGGTATATTTCTAACCAGAAGGGGGTTGGGTGCAGGAGCCCAGGGTCTTGAGGTCTCTTGTCACTGTCTGCCCTCTGCTTTCCTGCAGGATGGGGCTACTGAGCAGCAAGAGGCAGATCAATGAGAAGAGCAAGAGCTGGAGCCCTGTGAAGGTCCGCGCCCAGGGCAAGGTACCCCCGCCCCTGCCACCCCTGGTAAGTGATCAGCCCCTTCCGGGACAGAGGCTGAGGCGCAAGGCGCTCCCTGAACCAGCCCCTTTAGACTCATGTGTCTATATGACTGTTTCGTTTCGTTCCGTGCTTGGTCAAAAGGCTATGCGTTTGGGGTATTTGGGGTCATGCCTGGACCCATGTCCTGCCCTGTCTGTCACTGTGCACATCACCAAGATCCTAACAGAGACCTGATAGGAACGAAGGCTGCTGGTTCCCTTTCCTAGATGAACCCTGGCCTCTCTGCTAGCGGTATCAAAGCATCATACAATACTCTGTGCACAGTGAGATGGTCATTGAGTGGCTGTATGAATGGGAATATGGGCAAATTCAAACTTAGGCCAAGTTATTTCCCCGAAGTGACACTAACAAACAGAAGCCTAGAGCTTAACCCTTTGAAAGCTGTGTGGTGCATCTGTACTTTAGAAAGATGACAACTTTGTACTATTTCACTTGCTGGAGATACTTAGAGTTACCTCTCCTGGGCTCCTGCCCCAAGGGCCTTTCTTCATCCATTTAGCTCATGGTTCTAGGTTCCACCTTATCATGATGGCCATGTTACAGCAGCAGGAGTTTAAGATAGCTGGTCTTATTGTATCTGCCTTCACTACAGTCACAAAATACAGCGACCTAGGCAACTCAGGGAAGAAAGGTTGTTTGAGCTTCCGTTCCAGGGGGCTAACAGTCCATGGGTCCAGCACAGTGTCTGTGAGATGTAACCACACTGATACATGGTAGATATAGCTCATTATTTCATTGTTTTGCCATGGATCCTAAGGGCTGTTGCCATGATGAAAACCGCTCCGTGTGTGACTATGGCTGTACTAGGCATATCTTTGTGCTATGGCCTGGCCCGTGTATGCAGGAGTCTACCCATGGGATAGACACCCTGTGAATACTTACTGAGTTTTAGGTAAAACACAATTTTAAAGCATCTTTCTTTGCCAATAAATGCCTATTCAACTTCTTCTTTAATGGTAGAGCCAGGATTTTAACCGAGGTGACAGAACTTTTTCTCTTTGAAGCTGGCCATCTCCATACGTGGTGAAGGCACGATGGCAGGTGGCCGGGGTAACAGTGGTACTCCAAGGAGCTGATGCAGTGTATACAGAATGTATCTAAGTATCTAAGTGTATGGTGGCTACCCTCCTTCCTCAGAGTGGGTAATCTAGACACCTGGTTCTCCAGTGTCCTCCAGTCTACCCTTGCTCACTAACTCCGTGTATTTCTGCCCAAGGTTGTCTTCAACCACCTCGCTCCTCCATCTCCTAACCAGCACCCAGATGAAGGTAAGACCGGAGCATCGCGGCACCTCTCCAGGGACATTGTATGTTAGAACCAGAGCAGTTGTGGGCCCTGTAGGGCTGGAGAGCAGCGGGAGAAACTGGTGCTTAAAAAGAGAACAAGGAAGGGGTTGTGGGAGCATATCTGACACTGTCAGGGCCTGGTTTGGACACTCTAGTTCCCAAACTCGAAGGGCAGCGGGACTGCTCTGTCCTTCCCTCTCAGCAAGGCCTGGTCTATGTGGAGGACACCTTCTTGCCTCCCTCTTTCCATGTTCAGTTCTCCCATTCTTACCCCACTAAGGACACCATCTTTCCCATCAGATAGATGACCCTTCACTTTCTAGCAGGGGGTTCCCATCTTTAAAATGGAGGCTCAGGGAGGGGAATAACTGACTGCTTTTGGCACAAGGGTCTGAGTCTTAACACTGCAAGGGACTCCTGCCATTCACGCTGAACCTCCTCCCACCAAGGGAAGGTCCCGCCTCAGGCCATACCACTCATCCATGAGACAACATGACAGTATTAGGTCATCTGTGAGCTGCAATCTCCAAGAGATTCTGACAGGTATTAGGGAGCCCTGGTGTGAAACAGTGATCATTTGAAAGGTCCCAGCATGCTCCTGAGCCTGCTGCTTCCTCGGGACCACCAGCTTGTCAACATCCCTCTGAGAGACTCAGAGCCAAGAAGGCCAGGGGCTGAAAGCTAGAGGTGCTACCGGGAAGCTCTGGGTACCAGTGCCTTAGAGAGGCAGGGCTGGAGTCACATGACCTTTGGGATAGAGGCTGGGAAAGGATACTGAGGGGATGCTTCAGAGGCAAGTTGGATGCAGGATTGACCACTGGCTCTTAGACGGGCCTACAGCCCTCTGAGGGCTGGCAATGGCTGCCTCCATATTGCTGCCCCTCCTCCCCATTCAACCTTTGTCTAGGCCTTTGGTCTGAAAGGAAGATGAGGAAGAAGGAAGTGAGGCCCGGCCTGCTCCTAGAATGGCCATGGGTCTGGTGTCACTTCCTGAAAATCCCCTCTTCACTGTTGAGAGAGTGGCCTCGTGTGGCTTCCCTTTCACTATTGCTCTTAGGAATATTGCACCATACAGTCCCCCAGAGCTCCACTTCCGTTGTGGACCCCAGTGGTAGCCATCCCTTCCTTGTTCTTTCCAGAGGAGCGTTTTGTGGTGGCCCTGTTTGACTATGCCGCTGTGAATGACAGGGACCTGCAGGTGCTAAAGGGAGAGAAGCTCCAAGTCTTGAAGAGGTAAATTTCTGACCTGTCCTCGGTCATCAAGGACTCCCCATTGTCTACCTCCCCAGTTCACCCGCCACATCTCTGGAGCACTCCTAAAGGGTCTTCTCTCTTGCCATTTCCCTCTCGTGAGTGCTAGGATTTTCTCAGGCTCGAGCCATTGTCCAAGTCTTCTGGCAAGGTGGTTTCCACTTCTGGCCTTCTGGCTGCTGTTAAAATCTAACAGGCAGCTTCACTGGATCCCACATAGCCACTCCTCTTTGGCTTACTCCCTGTGCTCTCTCTCAGAACACCCTTCAGTCTGCCTGCGCTCTCCCCTTCTCCCTTCCTCTACCCTTCAGGCCTGCACCATGCAACCCCAAGGTCTCATGTTATCCTTACAGGTCTGCAGTGGGTTTGAGTTAAAACCCATAAGTGAGTGCCTTGGTCTTAGATTCTACAGAACTTTCCAGTTCCTCCCTTGTCAGCACCCCTCCTAGGTTTGTTTTCTTAGCCAGTTCCAACTCGTTCTGTAACTTTTGGACCTGCCCCATCGATTAAGACAGGCTGTTTAGTAAACGCCATGGTCCTCAGGCTGCAGGCTATACAAACAAATCTACCCTTCCTCCTGCACCATGACCCCTTCTTCCTGTCACATGCTCATCCCAGAGGATGGGCCACTCCCTCAGCACCTCCTTATCATCAGGCTGTCCCTGTGTTACTGTCTCCTACCAGACTGGGATGTGCTGTAGGGTGCTGGATGTGAGCCTCTGACACATTTCTGTTTCCCCTTCTTCCGCTAGCACTGGAGACTGGTGGTTGGCCAGGTCACTCGTCACAGGAAGAGAAGGCTATGTGCCCAGCAACTTTGTGGCCCCAGTAGAGACCCTGGAAGTAGAAAAGTAGGTGGATTGACTTCGTCAAGTGTCAGGGCTGCTCTGGCCGCTCTGGGTGTGGCAAGGCCAGGAAGTGAGCTTAATGGTGACTGTGGGTGAGGGGTTGGGGATTGGAGGTTCTGGCTGTCTTCTAACACTCAGTGATGCCGAGGGAGTCTGTCTTCCATCGGAAAGAAGAGCTACTGATTCCTGGCTTCTCTGGATGAGACTACCCCAGTGTCTGTCCCCTCCTGAATTCATAACAAAGCCCTACGTCCTGCAACCACTCCCCACCATCACCAGAGATGGGCTCAGTCCTCAGAGGGCTTCTTCAGCGTTCTTATCACCAGCTTTCACACACCCGGAAGGCCGACCTGGGACATTCCCCTACTTCCTCATCTGGTGCAGAGACATGAGCATGCCTTACCTCATGGTGGTGACACTCCCTCTTCCCTACCCTTCCCACACAACGTGGGCCCTGGGTTTTCCCCCAGAACCATGTTGTATTGGTTATTTCTTTCATCATTATTAAAAAGAAAATACAGTTTAAAGAAGGATTCATTTTGGATCATGATCTGAGAAAGTACAGTCCATCAGGGTGGGGAAGACACAGTAGAGTTCACGACGGTAAGAATGTAGGCTGGGTACCTCTCACAGCTCGGTGGACCAGGAAGCAGCTAGAACTCCAGCAAGGCAGCCGAGCTGGCTTGTCACCTCAAGTGCCACTCCCATGGCCTCCAATTAGACCTCATATCTAGGAGGTTCCTCGGCCTCCCAAAACAGCACCACTAGCCAGGGACCACATCTTCAAATACACACGAGCCTGTAGGAACATTTTATATCTGACCACAACACATGACAAAAAGCCCCATGATAAAGAGAGGTAGCTTGGAAGGAACCGGGCCCAGAAAGCTCCTGGCACTGCTGTCATTCACTCAGAAAGCAAGGAAATTACAAACTCATGCCAGGGGACAGTGGTGGGTCAGGAACGATTTTGCAGACTAACACTAATGGAGGTTACCTAGCCCATGTTCTTGCTTCGTTCAGGGAAAATGTGAGCCTAGAAGTTGATGGGAGATGGGATGGGGTGGGGTTGCAGGGCCTTAGGAGCCATCTAACTGAGCAGGATGTGAGGAATATCTCAGGATCAACTTAGGGGTGTCACCAACTCTGAGGCTCACCCACTCTTGCCGTTTTCCAGATGGTTCTTCAGGACCATCAGCCGGAAGGATGCTGAGAGGCAGTTGCTGGCTCCAATGAACAAAGCCGGCTCCTTTCTCATCAGAGAGAGTGAGAGCAATAAAGGTGGGTCCAGGAGCCTTGCCGCCCCCTTGCTGTATGTGCATGGTCCTGGGAAGCCCCACAATGGCTTCGGTCCAGAGTGGCAGGGATACCTGCTCCATGGCTTCTGTCCCATGTCCCTTGTTACAGTGGTCACGAACTAGTGGACTGAGGCAGATGGGGGCTGAGAAAGGAAAGGCACCAGAGAGCCTTCAGTTCCCTGGCAGTTTTTTGGAACCAAAGAGTCAAGATTGGAGAATCTGACCGAGAAAGCATCTCAGTGAGAGTGGCAGGTCACAGGAGGCTGGGAAAGAGCAAGGCCTATGGCAACATCAAGGTGTGATGGACAGCAGTGCAGCCCCTTGGTGTCCCTTTGCAAATAGGCTGTGAGAGACAGATTGGCAAGGAAAGACACAAGAGGAGAAAAGTCTTGAGATGAGGAAAGCACCCGAAACAATCAGCGACATAGTATCAAGGTCCTCACACGAAAGGTGTGCAGGCCTGACCCCTTGTGGCGGAGGGTGGGACTGCTCCTCAAAGATGTGTCCACGGGAAGGGTGGGATGCCCCCCAAACCCCAAGCCTACTGCTAACTCTTCTCCTAACCTCCATTTAATGGCCTCATTTCACAACTAATTTGAAAATGGGAGATTCTGTGGTAGCCACAGGGCTGGACAGAGGCATTTTATAAAAGCTCAAGGAAACAAACTTCTTGGCAGGAGGGAAATTCTTTATTCTTGTGTGCCTTGCTTCCTTGTCTATACAAAAATGTGAACACAGACTATGAAACACAGTGTGAGTTTAGAAAGGCCTCTGGTGAATAGTTTACTATGCTTCTGGGAAAGGCATCTGCACTGGAGGCCCTGATTCTCTGGGGGACGCCATCATCCTTCAAATCAAAGATATTTAAGCTCCAAGTCCTCTGGAGACCTTTCATTTCTCAGTATTCCAGGCACCCCGACAGAGGACCCATATATAGATGAGAAACAGTCCTGTTTCCTGATTCCCTGGCAGTTTAGGGGCTTGAAGGGAAGTCTGGGTCAGACAGCCAATAGGGAGTGTTCTGGGAGAGCAGAGTTAAGACAAAAGGAAGGGAACGTGTGTTGAAATGTCTGAGAACTGAATACAGAATTTGGGAACCTTTTTTCACATCTCACAAGCCCCAACTATACTCACTTTGTCTTACTTCAAATGTGTCTATTAATCCTCTAGGTGCCTTTTCCCTATCCGTGAAAGACGTCACCAGCCAGGGGGAGATGGTCAAGCACTATAAGATCCGCTCACTGGACAACGGAGGCTATTACATCTCGCCCCGGATCACCTTCCCCACCCTCCAGGCCCTGGTGCAGCACTATTCTGGTAAGAGGTGTTGGGGTAGGGGCTTCCCTGAGGAATCCCTAGGGTCTCTATCGTATGACCCCAAACTGTGTGAATCAACTGGGTGGGGGTCCTCCAAACCAGACTTAAGGACGTGCCAACTTTCAGCTTAATGATTTGGAGATCAGAGGCCTAGTGCTTCATAGGGGCTCCTCGGAACGTAGCAAAAGACCTGCCGTCTCAGAAAGTGCAGGTCCCAGACATCACGTCCTGCCTGCCACACAGGAGTGAGGAGACAGGGGACACAGTTGTGGGACAGCGTGGTAATTAAGACGTATCTGCTCTGGTGACCTCCAGGACCCTCTTTTCTTCCCTGAAACAGAGAAAGGGGACGGTTTGTGTCAGAAGTTGACCCTGCCTTGTGTGAACCCATCCCTGAAGAATCCCTGGGCCCAAGACGAATGGGAAATCCCCAGGCAGTCTCTCAAGTTGGTCCGGAAACTTGGGTCTGGGCAGTTTGGTGAAGTCTGGATGGGTGAGTTGTGGCATCCCAAGTTCCCTCTCTCTCCTCTCTGTTCTGAGCCTGAAGTGGCCACAGGAGGCAGGCAGCTCCATAGGGACAGCATACCCCCTTTCCTGAGGGGCCTGTGAGGGGTGGAGGCAGGGCTATGTGTCTTTACGGATGAGTTAATAAGTCCAGGTGCCAAAGAACTCACACCGTTACTTTGCCTTCTCTGTAGTGGAAGAGACTCAAATCCAGCTCTCCCAATTTTCAAGCCAGTTCCTCTCATTCTCAGCCTGATGCTGTCTTTGTGGCTGACTTATGTGTACTTGGCCATTTCACTAGGTCCTCTTAACCCCAGCTCTCCAGACAGAAACCATACATCAGATATTGGGAGTCAGGAGCTCCAGGGTCTGTGCAAACAGAAGTCACGCTTGCTGGGGTGTGTCTGTGGGAGTCCCAACCCCAGAGGCCACATCATCCTGTCATAGTTGCTGCCTGCTGCTGCTTGCTGAAAGCACTCTCCGGGTGTAACATAAGGCCCTTTGTCTCGTTCTGCTCTGGTCCATGTCTCAAAACTTACACTCTGATGCCTCCTTGAGCCTCAAGCCCAGAATTGAGGCTCCTCTATCTGGAGCTGCAGACCTGGTCCTCACCAAGGCTCAGCACGTCTGGGAAGAACATTGCCCCAGCCATTGCCTTACACACTTGGGTGTCATTCCACACCCCAAACTGCACGAACACAGACTCCAGACACATCCTGAGGCTCCATCGTGGGGTTTTCAGAGACAAGCTAATATCTTACACAAGATATGAGCTCCCATCATCCCCCGCAGGAACTACATGTTCCAGCTTAGACCTTGGGCCCGAATAGAGTGAAGCTTGAATCTGTGGTCTTCAACGTCTGAATGGCTCCTTCACTCTCCCGCCCTTTCAGGTTATTACAAAAATAACATGAAGGTGGCAATCAAGACCCTGAAGGAGGGAACCATGTCTCCGGAAGCTTTCCTGGGTGAGGCCAACGTGATGAAAACCCTGCAGCATGAGAGGTTGGTCCGTCTCTACGCCGTGGTCACCAGAGAGCCCATCTACATTGTCACGGAATACATGGCCAGAGGTAGGGTCCTCTCACCCTCTGCAGGACAGGGCTTGAAGGGCAGAAACAAGAGTGAAACATGCTGGTGGGTTTGCCTGGCCCAGGGGGCTTCTATAGGGGATCTGTGAGCTTTGTCTTATGAGAGGGGAGGCTGAGAAATAAGGTAGAATAGATTTCAGAGAGCTGTGTTCTTAGCTCAGGGGAGCTCAGTCTTCCAGAGCTCCAGTTTTGCTTCTGGAGTGTGTTTCCCAATCCCAGAGCAAGACCCATGTTTCCAGAACCTCGTTTTTTGCTTCTGAAGCACACACATCATGCTTTGAGCCCAACTGCGATCAGCAGAGCCTTGCAAACTTGGAAGAGCTATAGACTGGGGTACTCAAAGGTGGATCTAATAATCCAGTTTCACCTCTTCCCGGTGATGGGAACTTTTGCAAGCCTGTGAACATTTCACAGGGTGGGTGACAAGAGGGATGGCCCCGGGCAGCTTCTGCAGTGCCTCCTCAAACCTGGCTCAGCCTTCAACCTATAGGACCTCATCCCCCATGGCTCTGACATCACTTTTGCTCCTGGAGGTTCTCAATGTTACCGTGCTAATTATAATCCTTGTTACCGAGAGGGGCAGCATCACAGGCTATGCTGGGTGCCTACCTCCTGGCTGCAGTTTTTGAGAGCACCTCCCAGGCAGTGAGCTCTGTGGAAGAGCCACACTTATTACTTGCCCCAGCTCTCTCTTCTGGTGTTTCCTTGTTAATGCTTGGTCTTCAGGGGGAAGTCTGTCTAGGAGGGGACTGGACCAATGAAGACCCCTAGGAACATCATGCTGGAAAAGAACACTAACCTTAGGCCCAGAGCTGGCCCACTCCAGCTCTGCTGACCCAAGAGACCCTAGTCATGTCCCTGAATTTGACTGAGAACTAACTTTTGGAAGTCTGGGAGCCAGTGTTTCCCAGAAGCATGAGGCTCCTCAGCCATAGGCAGACCCCTCCACAGACCAAACCATCAGAGCTAGCCACTTTGCAGTCGTTGTCTTTCTTTTCCTAGGATGCTTGCTGGATTTTCTGAAGACCGATGAAGGTAGCAGATTGTCCCTTCCAAGGCTGATTGACATGTCAGCCCAGGTTGGTGAGCTATGACGCAGAGGAAGCCTGGAGAGCTGATACCCAGCTCTGTGCTTTGGGACTGTACTGGGATTCCCTGGTAGGAGGCTGTGCTCTTCAGATGTGGGCTGGACTGTGAAGGACAGAAAGCCTGAAGTAGTGACTATTAAATATGTAAACCCCTAGAGGAGGACAGATGAGAGGCTTTGCTCACTGCTGTCTTCTGCCCTGCTAGCAAGGAACGACAGGTAGCTACTGAAGCTTTATCGCCCACCCTTGCCTCTTAGCCAGCAAGAAGAGGATAGAGATAAAAATCCCACCTTCTTTCCTCTAGGAACATGTCCCTCCCACCACCCTTACATTTGCTTTTACATGCCCTCCCTACTCCACTTCCTCAGTGACCCACTTGGCTGCAAAGGAGTTTGGGAAATGTAGTTCCATTTCTGGGCAGCCATGATGGGGTTGGGTAGTTCTATTAGGAAGGTAGAGATGGCAGTGGATGTTGGAAAGCTGGAGAATAGACAAGAGTTTTGTTTAGCAGGTAGGCAGTCATGCTTTGCTCTGATTTCCTTCTCCAATTGCCCAACCTGTCCCAAGACCCCTAAATCTTGGTACAGCCCTGAAACTAGCCTCACCCTGATGAGGCATGAGCCACACTGAGTACAAGGTACAAAACTTTCTAGGGACACCCCCTACACACACACACACTTCTACCATCAGGAATTTTAAGAGCCAGGCCTCAGCTGTCCTGAATTGATCGGCCTTTGGTTCCCTTTGAGTTCATCCATGTATGGCCCTCTCCAGTCTCTGCTAGGAGTGCTCAGAATCAAGATGGGGCAGATCTTTCTCCCTGGGGGATTTCTGCTGAGGGTTCTAACTGGCAGGAAGACACATCTGGTTGCTCTGAGTGTGACTGTTGAAACTGGAACTCTCAGCAAGAAAGCTGTGGTCTGTGGCCAGCCTGTGAGACACAGTCAACACACAGAGAGCCATAAAGGGGAGCCTTCTCGCCCACACTCTAACCCACTTGCCCGCTTTAACTTCCAACCCCGTCCCATACTATCTGCAGCTGCTATCAGCTCAGGAACTGAGGTCATGGTGTCTTTTTTCCACTGAGGTGGCAGAGATCTATCAGTGCAGCTGTTAGGATGGATGCAGAAACTTAACCCTGGCGACTGGCTTTGAGGCAGGCACTGGATGGGCAGAAGCCTGTACACCATTCCTTTTTCTTCTCTCTCCTTGCCCTTTCTCTTTTAACCCCGCTGCACAAAGACTCGCCCCAAGGGAAAACTGGACCCTCTCCATGTGGCCTCCGCAGCCACAAGAATGTTGCTTCTGTTCAGTGCCCTGCCGTAACTTCTGTGCAGACTGCCTTGGACTCTTCCTATCTGCAGATTTCCAGCCAGTGCTCAGGACTGGCCCTTGTCAGAGGCCATGTCTGCCAAGGCTTTTCTGAACAAGTGGGGTGTTATTGACGCTGTTCTCGGGTGGTTTGCTGCTCATCGATAGATGAACAAGCCTCATTAGTGCCCTTGGGTACAAAGCACCAGGGAGAAGAACTATATAGAGCCTGGATCCCCTTTCCTCTGTAGCATCTTTTCCACAGACACAGATTCACCTCTGTCTTCTATGTTTGTGTAGGGTTTTTCTTTCTAAAGCCAATCAGTGTTAGTGAACATGGTGAGCATTGCCAGGGCTGCCTAGACAGAAGCTGTTTACTCTCTGGCTTTCCAACTCTCCAGCCCTCACAGTCTTGCACTAGCAAATGCATATTGACCGAGTGATTTCACAAGGGAGCAAATGAGGAGACTCATGCATAAAGCAAGGACTGTGGAAACAGATGTGGGGCCAGGGGCTGGCGTGTGGCTCGATAGGAGAGGAGTTGAGAGCATATGTACCTAAGTCTCTGGGCAAGTAGGATCCATTCAGGAGCTGACATCCTGCAGGAGCAGGTGAGGTCTGAAGTCACCCTTTCCATCCATCAGTGAGTGACTACAGACTTAATGGCCTGGTACAGGTGCTTGGAACAGACAAAGCTCCTCTTTAGTGACAGTCTCTCCTCCAGGTCCATTCTTGCCCACCTGGGGCAGGTGCAGGGTCAGGGTCTCAGCCATAGTTAGCTTATTCAATATTGGCCCTAACTCTGTCTCCTAGAAATGACTTCTCATGTTCCAGGTCATAACTAGGACCTCTCAGGGAAGTGACCCAGCCCATTGTACATTAGTGATTCCAAGGTGTGATTGACTCCTCTGAGAGCACTGTCCACTGAGGGAGTAGCCCTGCCCTTCTATGCTATGGTGCTATGCCCCTACACAGAAAAGGGAGGACAGGGGTGGGGATGTCAGCCTAGCTGTTTGACGACAGCTTCTCTGATGGCCTGAGTCTGGGTCTCACGGGAAGGGGTGGGTACCTTCTCCCCCACCTCACCACGCCCCACTCAGCCCTCTTCCTTCCCACCTGGCAGGGGATGTGAGGCTGGCCTTACTTAAGGGCTGGTAGGCTCCATCCTTGTTGCCCTTCACCGTGTGGCCTGTCCCCTCAGGTTGCAGAAGGGATGGCTTACATAGAGCGCATGAATTCCATTCACCGTGACCTGCGGGCAGCCAACATCCTGGTGTCTGAGACCTTGTGCTGCAAAATTGCTGACTTTGGCTTGGCCAGGATCATCGACAGTGAATATACTGCCCAAGAGGGTGAGCAGAGTGTGCACGCATGTGGGCTCACGCTCACGCTCACGCGCACGCACACACACACACACACACACACACACACACACACACACACACACACACACACACTCACTCAACTCCAGGAACTTCTCAACTCCCTGGAGCCCCCTTGGATGTCTCCTTGCTGTTGGAGATGACTAGGGAGACCAATGGACCCTGTGTTTCATCCTTTCCCAGATAGCTCAGCACTTCCTTTCCCTAGATGGGGGTTAGGGTGGCACAGGAGCACCTCGAGCCCCTGGGGAGCCCAGCTGTCTCCTTCCCATCCTAGAGGCTCCAGTGCACATGAATCTAGCAATGGGATGGAGAAGTCCTGCACTTCCTTCCCCTTGTCTCACCCGCTGATCCCCAGACAAGGTTGAGAAAGTATCTTCTCCCACCCAGTTCCTATCAACCCCTGCAGAAGGACGGTGTCAGGGAGCACACTTTGGAAAACGTGGCTCTGACTAAAGCATGAGCACCCAACCTTTGCTCCTGAAGGGTTGCCATGGAGTGTTCTACTGTGTTACTTCAAGTGAGGAAAACTGACTTTGCAGAAGGATCTGGTGCATTGATTAAGCAAGCAGTTAAATGCATTAATCAGTGCAATCAGGAGGAGAGCCACAGCTTGGGGACTGATACCTCCCCTTGGCTGGTGCCTGGGACAGTGAAACCATCTGGGGGAGGTGGCCAGTGCCACTTCAGTCTGAGGTTGGCTCTCAGTGCCTACTAAGGCTGCAGCCATCGTGATATGACTGACAGTGGGCCTTGCTATCCTTCCACACAGTGGCCCTCTGAGGTGTCTGAGTGTCGGGTTTGCCTTTTGCAGGAAAGCACAGAGTGACACATAGAGCAGTTAAAAACGGCTCACCCACCATGGTCCCCGCTGCTGGACAAAGCCGAGTGAGATAGGAAAGGATGCTTCCACCTCAGACGGACATGCATGGGGCTGGGGACATGGCTCAGTCAGCAGAGTGCCTCCCTGTCACAAAGCCTGGGGTTTCCTATCCAGCAGAGTATAAATGTTGGTGCATGGCTGTGACCCAGCACTCTGGAAGGTGGTGGCAGGAGGTTTAGGAGTTCAAGGTTACCCCTGGCTACTATCGAGTTTGAGGCCAGTCTGGGATACACAAGACCCTGGCTCCAAAACATCAAAAGCAAATAAAGCAATAAGCCAGATGGATGCATGCATGGGTGACCCTGGCTTTGTTGTTGGTTTGGTTTTCACTTTTTCTGTTTTGTTTTGTTGGTTTTTAAACACAGGTTTCTCTATGTAGCCTTTGCTTTCCTTGAACTTTCTCTGTAGACCAGGGGGGACTCGAACTCAGAGATCCAACTGCCTCTGCCTCCTGAGTGCTGGGATTAAAGTGTGCACCATCACCACCCAGTGACATTGACACTGTTTTTAAGGACTCCTAGGAGAGCAGCAAGTGACTGTGTCTTCCTATATCCTTGTGTGTGCAGTGTATACATCCTGCAAGACCCCCCAGTGAGAGCAGGCAGAGAGGGGTTGGGGCTGCTGTGGGTTGGGATGGGGGGTAGAAGGGTGGCAGTCCCTGGAGCTACTGCGTTTTCCTGGCAGGGGCCAAGTTCCCCATCAAGTGGACTGCCCCGGAAGCCATCCACTTCGGGGTGTTTACCATCAAGGCTGATGTGTGGTCCTTTGGGGTCCTGCTGATGGAGATTGTCACATATGGGCGTGTTCCCTACCCAGGTAGGCACAATTCCTGTGCTTCTCACTGTCCCCCTGGGACATCCTGATGGTGACTCCCCAGGCTCACTGTCGATGGGTATGTCATACTGGTGAGAGCAGAGTTCTGTCACTGAGACTGGAGCCCAGACCTGCACACTCGTGCGCACATGCAAGAGGGGGCAGAGGGAGGGGGAGGGGTAGGAGTAGGGAGGGGAAAGGGGTGCGGTGGGGAGGGGAAGAGAAAGAGAGATTAGAATGGAATTAGATGGCGTCAGAGCCAGGCATCATAGCTCAAGCTTGTGATTCCAGCACTTGGGAGGCTGAGACAGAGAGATCTTGAGTTCAAGGCCAGTCTGGCCTATACAAGAAGAACCCTGTCTGAAAAACCAAAGTGGTACTCCGCTACGGACACCTATGTGACCTGCCAGGGTTACGCTGGCCATAGCGTGTCAGAGCCTGCTCTCTCCCTTCTAGTGCTGGTTTACTGCCGTCCCACCCCCATCCCCAGGGCCAGTGACTGCTCTCCTGGAGCACCACCTGCCCTGAAGCTCCCTGTCCACTCTCCTGCAGGAATGAGCAACCCTGAGGTCATCCGTAGCCTGGAGCATGGCTACCGAATGCCGTGCCCAGAGACATGTCCGCCGGAGTTGTACCATGACGTCATCACTGAGTGCTGGCGAGGCCGGCCGGAGGAGCGGCCTACCTTTGAGTTCCTGCAGTCAGTGCTGGAGGACTTCTACACAGCCACGGAGGGCCAATATGAGCTGCAGCCTTAGCAGCAAATAGGCTCTTCAGGGTTCCCTGCCTGAGTCTCCTTCCTGCTGGACTCTTGACTTTGAGTTAATATGTTCCCATTTAACTAGCTCTTCTTCCAGACTAGGTAGGCTGCAGAGTCGGAGTGGAATGGCGGGCCTGCTTCTCAAGTGAGGGAGCCAGGAGACAAGGGTGGCTTCGTGGTGGGGTATGGACTCTCAAGGTACAACCTTGGTCCACTCTTGCCTTGGCCCACCTTGGCTGTGTGCCTTTGGGCAAGTTACTTAGCCGCTCTGTGCCCTCCATTTCTTGAATTAACACAAAGAAGGATTGGGTTAGAACTTACCTCCGGTTGTGTTCAGACCCAGGATGACGCCGAGAGCAGTCTGGCAGGTTAGCAAAGGACAGTGTATGAAGCCCTCATAACCCAGAGGGCAGCTAGTGGCAGGCGATCGATCGGAGAGTTCCCATTTCTCTCACCTTGAAAGCCTCAACAGCAAGTGCCTCCCTGTCTGCTGCTCCAGGTAGCCCTGGCTGTATGACACCCCCACCCCCACCCCACCCCCACCCCCACCCCCACCCCCGCACACTTTGGGACTTTTCTATAATAAAGTCATGAGAGTTTTACTGTTTCCCAGGTCTTTACCGGCGACTGATCAGATGTGGCACACAAGGTGGTGGGGGAGTACCTTACCCCATACCCCCAGCAAAGGACGCTGGGCGTGACTGACACTGTCTTTCCTGGCCAGCAGGTGGCGATCTCACTCCATAAACCCCGTGTCTGGGACTCCAAGGAAGCAAGCTCCTTGAGTTTCCCTAGAACAGGGACAGAAAGTGATGAGATGAGGTGGTCATCTCCTCTAGTGTGGTGGTTCTTTCGCCTGTTTTTCTGTCTCCGATTCATCCTGTTTTGTTTATATAGGCTGGGGGGTCGGGGGGGTTAAGTTTATAGAAAAGTAAGTGGAAAGGGTCCAGTCTCATAAATCCTCAACCCTTTCAGATGCCAACACCTTGCAATAGTGAGCCCACTTGCTCCCCGAGAGGGACTGGGATCAACACACTTCACACTTGGGTTCACACTCTACACGCTGCGTTCCACCAAAGCACAGTTGCCCAAATTATACAGAATAGCCTTCCTGGCCTCGGAATCCCCCAGTATCTCCCCTGACACTAGGTTACAGGCACCCACGCTTATGTTTGGCTTTTTACATGAGCGCTGGCGGTTCAAACTCAGGTCCTCATGCGCGCAGGACAAACGCATCTCCCCCCGCCCCCGCACCCCCCCCCCAGCCCTATCCACGGCCTGTGGCTTCCCATTTAATCATCCCCAGCTATTACTGATGACAGCCCACAATCCCGACTTTTGCAGCTGAGCTGAGTGAGCTACTGAGGAATATTATTTCCCAGGAATTCTGGCTCCACGAGAACTCCCCGTGACACCCCCCCCCCGCCGCCGCTTTGTGGTAGAGGTGACATCAAAGGCTGGCTTACTCTCCCCACAAGGGGTCGCACTTTGCCCGCACTGAATGAAGGAAGGTACCGGGTGGTCTGGCTCGCCCATTTATTCAGGACAAAGAACCTTCCATATCCCAATCAGCAGGTCTAGTAGGAGAGTTGGGGAGGGATTTGTAAAGAAAAAGAGGGAAGCAGAGAAAATAGGACCGGGAGACACATGGGGTGGGGAGCGCTAGTGGGAGGGGAGGTGTCTGTGGAGTGCTGTGTTCTCCCAACACAGTGGTGGCCATGGGAGCCACTGGCAAGGGGACTACATCTGAAAGATCTGGTCATATGATGGTTGGCTCCTTACCCAGAGTCAGGTGAAGGGTACAGACTGAGACTGGGGACCCTAGGACCATTCTTACCTGAGACAGGCATTTGCTTTCCTAGAACCTGGCCACACCACTGGGTGAGAGCAGGTTTCTGGGATCAGGTAAATCCCGAGTTCAAGTCAAAGCACTTCCTCCCACAGGATATGTGGTACAATGATTCACACCTCTGAACCTCAGTTTCTTCGTTTGGGAAATGGGCACACAGCAGGTGTGTCTTGTTCTGAGCCTTCATCTCAAAGGGATAAAGACACAGAGAGACAGTGTGAGAAGCAGCCCAGGAAACAGGAGAGACACACAGACCTCCCACAGAGTCATTGGCATAGCCCACATCAAAGTTGAGTTTGAGTTGAACATCATTAAAGAAAGGTTGACACCCCCCCGCACTGTTTAGAATATCCAAACTATGCAAATAGAACTTTTATAAACAGTCAGCATCGAGTATGAGGTGCCACTTTATGTAACCCTGGGAAGCCCTTGTGCTACGGATGAGGACACTGAGGCACAGAAAGGCTAAGTTAACTTACTGTGCAGCTGGTAAGAGGCATCCATCTTTGGAGAGAGAATCTGATGATGTCAGGGTGAGGAAGCTCACCTTGCGCTGCGACAGGAGGGGAGTAAGTCTCCTCTGGTCTCACAGTCCTTGCTGATTTGTCTGTCTTCCATGTTTGCCTTGTAAAGGATATCGGACAGAACAGTCCCACTCCAACACACTTTCTGGAAACCTCTTGTCTATTCCAGAATGAGCTCGAGCCTCTCACAAGTGGGAAATTGAGGTCAAATGAGGTGTTTTCCTGAGGACCTGGGGTGGGTGGCATGGGGGAGTCTGCTGGCCAGTTACATCAGCGTCTTGACGGCAGAGGGTGGCATGCTCTGGGTTCTTCCGAAAGCAGAAATGTGATGAAGTAAGCGTTTATGAACTCTCCAATCAGACTGGCTGCTCACCAGGAAGTCCTGTTCCCTAGGTGCTTCCCTTAGGAGCAAGGGCACAGGGTGGTGTGTTTAAAGCAGGCTTGCCTACAAACAGAGCGGCATTTGGGACAGCACAGCAGTTCAGTTTGTAGGGCCTTCCCGTGCTGAGTCTGGCCTTGGATGTCTTCGCTTATCTAGACAGCAGACAGGAAGAGCACCCAGACTGTGGTTATCACTGTACCCCTAGGAAGTGGGATGGGGACCTTCGTGCCCAGCATTGACTTAGTGTCTAGCACTGTAGAACGCAGCCTTGGGGGACAGAGGATAACATTCATATGAGAAATGAGAAGCAGGGATGTACCCCAGGTATCAAGCAAACCACAGGTCAGGCCGGGGGCTGAGGGGTCACAAAAAATAACAGGAAGGAACCAAGAAAGGGAGAGGCAGGTCCTGCTGCGGCCTCTAGCCTGGCTAGCTCTGAGGTTGGATGGGGTCCCAGCTATCCCTGTCTTGAAGACAAAGTCACCATCCCATGATTCATAGAGTCACATCTCTGCCTGCTATCATTGGAGAGCATCCAGGACACTGTGCTGAGTTAAACCTGAGGGTGCGCAGGCCCTATAGCTGTCATGGAAGGTGGTGACTTTATTACCTCCTGAGGTCACCCTTAACCCCAAGGAGAAACATCCAGGAATAAGACAGGGCCTCTCCCAAGGGGACCATCTGTCTTCACCCACTCCAGGAAACAAAGATACTGGGCTCCTGGAGTGCTAGGACATTCTCCAGGCCAACAGTGCCACCTGTGTGTCACTGTGCCTAGGCCTCAGACATGTTCTCTTTAGGCCACTCCCATGGGCGCATCGACTGCGGTCCTGCTCTCATTTTGCCAATGGGCAAACCAAGACTCTGAAGGTGAGCCTTCTGCTGGTCTTCCTTGCTGGGACCCTGACAGGTGGCTGTCCCTGACTCTGCAGTGCCCTCCATGGCTCGTGTGTCCTGGGAGACGGGGAAATGGCTAAAACAGAAAACTGTAGCCTAGGCAGAGGGCGGCCTCAGGATCCCCAGGGCCTGACCTCAGCCCTTGCCTGCCTTGCCATGCATGGGTCAAGCCATGGAGGATCTAGCTAAGAAGCCACCCTCGGCTCTGCCTCAGCTGGGCCGGGAACCCTGACCAATTGCTTTTCTTCTCCATCTCATGGGGGATCTGTGTAATGTTCTGAAAACTGCAGGCACAGGGCTCTGCATGCAGATGGATGTCAATATGTGCACATTCCCTTCCCTCGGACACACTCCATAGTGGAAAGCACCTTCCCTGGAGTCACCCAGGGGCCTAACCAGTCAGATCCCAGCTCCCCAGACCTCTAGACATGTTCTCCTCCTGTCCACCTTGGCCCCTGGACCACCAAGTCTGTGTGGGCTTCACAGGCTGATGGAGGCTGACAGGAGCCGGTCTCAGGGGTGGAGGAAGATTCCTGAGGACAGATGAGGTGGAGGGAACGCTGCCCAGCAGCTGACAGGGCCAGCGGAGGTAGGAGGGCGAGGAGAGTACACTATCTCAGACTGCTGCCTTAGAGAAGGGCCAGGGTACCATCTAGGGCCATCTCTGTTGGAGCCCTTGCCCGCACCAAGGTCAGTTTGCTTGTGTGGTTAAAATTAGCCTCCTGGTCATTGCCCTGGACTGTGAGTGGCCTTTTCCCATGAACCTCTAGGACCTGGTCTGTCAGAGACCCAACTGGGCTTTGTGCCCTCTATTCTCCAGAGAGCAGGAGACTGCATATAAAACTGTCCAGAGGTGGTGATGGCAGGGCGCAGGTGAGTGCAGGCACGTGTGCAGGCTGCGTGTGCACAGGCCAGCAGCCAGCCAACCCAGGAAACCCAGGCAGGGAGAGGCGGTAAAACCCTGTCAGCTTATTGGTATCACTCCTTCATTATGCTGCGTCTCACTCACCTCCCAGATTCCCATGTGACAGCTGATGATGTTCCTCAGGATATTTCTGGCCCCAGTGCTGCACAGTAGCCCCACCCCCTCCCCCACTCCCACATGCCAGGCAGTGTTTGGATGTGTCTGAGTAAGTAAGCCAGGAAGAGCTGGAGGCATCTTTGGCCAGGCGCTGCCCTCCTCTGGTAAGCTAGGCAGTGTCTGTGTCTCACTATGACCCCAGCCCATAGCATAGGAACGGCCCCATGGTGTTTGTGCTATGTGACTGAATGGCGGGTGAGCCAATATTTTATTCTTTGTCCACAGTCCATAGATAATGACACACTAATCCGAATAACCCAGCAGAGCAGGGTTCAGTACAGACTGCAGTGCAGCAGGAACGGAGACGGTGAAGAATCTCAATGGTCACCAATCCAGGCCAGACATGCCCAACCTCCAGGCTGCTTGCGGGTGTGTCCCTCTGCTAAGCAGTTCCAAGTTCAGCTTCACCTCTGGCAAATGCAGTCTCTAAGCAGAAGCCAGATGGGTCTGACAGAGCCTCTGAAGTCCTCAGTACCACAGCACGCAGCCCTGTAAGGTGGCAGCTAGAATTTTACAGATTGAGTTGGGGGGACTATGAATTAAACAGCCTGAAGTAGTGGCCCTGCCTGTGAGTCCTGCTGGCGACTCTCCGAGTGACCTCTGATCAAAGTTAAGGTGTCAGTGGGGAAGGAAATATTTGCAGTGCCTGTATAACAAAGGATTACCGAAAAGAAAACCCAAGGGTGGGGGTGGGGGCTTCCTGTTCCTAAACACCCTGGAGACAAGGGGTAGATAAGAGTAGAGCAGTGTCAGGGGAGCCCCTCACAGCCTAGAAACAGAAAGGATGCTTGGTGCACAGTGCAAAGGAAAAGCAAACTAAACACAGGTGTACCATGATCTGCCACGAGACAGCAAGGTGGCAGGCATTCGCACCAGGACAACACCTGCAGAAGATGCAGGAAACCAATGATGT
Source organism: Rattus rattus (assembly GCF_011064425.1). NCBI lineage: Eukaryota > Metazoa > Chordata > Mammalia > Rodentia > Muridae > Rattus > Rattus rattus. The sequence continues at coordinate 61,019,147 of NC_046165.1, forward strand.
CATAAGGTGATGTGAGTTCTCTGTGCACGCTCATGTGTGTGCATGCACACACTGGTGCACTCATATGCACACATGTGCACACACACACAGACCCATGCATGAATATTCATGCATACACACTCACACATTCCCACATGCACTGGCATGCACACATGTGCACACACACACACACACACACGCATGTGCACGCACACAGATGCAGGTATGCACTTGCACACACTCACACACGCATGCACATCTGTGGGGTTTTTGCACATCTGGAAATCTGCCCTTCAGCAAAGCATACCCTTTCTTCAAAGACAAACAGGGCCTGTCTTCAGAACCTTGCTGCTCAGGCAAGGAAAGACATCAGGGATGTTAACTGATTGCTTTTTGATGAATGGGCTCTTAACATGTCGGGATAGGAAGAGCCAGGAATCATACCTGGACTGACTTTATGCACAACTGCATGTTAGCCACATACTTACATAAGTAAGCAGCGAAGGACCACATGATCACACCCTCCAGAGACCTGCCAGCCGTGTTTAGGAGGGGCCTGCTCTTCCAATGCCAGTCCCGGTGATGCTGCTAGCCTTCCTCCAGGCATGCTACTCCCAGGAGGCCTTACTTTTAAGAGCTTCAGTTTGACAGCACAAAGGCTAGCATGTGAGTTCCGGTTCCACCCGCCCCCAACCCCAACAGGTTGACCCTGTTGGGTGGCCTCTCAGAGAAGTGCTCAGGCATCTAGGATTTGGACGAAATCCTGGGTGAAAACCCATGGAGACCAGACAACCCAATTCTCGGTCTTTACGGAGGTCACCTGAATCTCAGAGATTTAGTTTTGTCCTCATTTGGTTTTGAAATCACAGCTTCCTCTGGGTTCTGCTGCCATTTCTAAGAGGAAGATGGTGTTCCATGTCTAAGCACAGACCCTTAGACCCTCAGTGCTGGAGGACTTCATGGTCCCCTGGTCACGTCTGTAGACGTTCAAACTCTGGGATTTCTATCTGTTATCTGAATATTTTGCATATTGGTATTTAGTTTAGTCCTCCTACCTCCTGAGGCAGGGTGAGGACTGCCTCTTAGAAAGCCCTTACTCTATATACCCTAGCTATGGGGACAACGATGCAAGCCTGGAAAAGGTAACTTGGAGAAATCCCACCAGCACCTTCATTTCCTAGGCACCAGTGATGTTGCCTGGATCAGTTCCCGGAGCAGTTGATGATGCAGGGACCCCATGAAGTGCCCAAGAAGAGACAGAGGGCCGGGTGGGCATGCTACCAAGGAGGGGCACGTTACGTGGATGGCTTACAGGGAGTCAAAGGGCGGGTGTGTCCCATGGAGAGACAAGTATGCCATGGAGATCGTGGCATAAGGAACAGCCTCAGGGAGGGATGTGTGCATTACAAGGTTAGAGGGCTGGAATGGGAGCAGAGGGCAGTGATTCCCTTAACCCAGAGTTCCCTACCAACACACCTGACCGCGTTTGTGAAGCCTCCAGTCATAAACTCCAGGCAGCCTGGTAGAACAGACCAAGAAAATGGATGGGGAGAGGCCACGATCCACACAGCTCTGGTCGTCAATGGCTGTCGGCACCTGCTGGGGCTCCTCAGGACTAGGGTTGGGGAAGAGTTTAGAATGAGTTGTCAGAGTCTATCCATGATCTTCCCAGCAGCTCTGCATCGGCTGAACATGGTCCTTCTCCACCTGACCCTAGACTTGCCTAGCGGCTGCTGGCTGAGGGCCTGTCTGAAGCCGGAGACCTCACACATGCCTCTGATCTGTACCCCCTTGAGAGAGCTCGGAAGAAGACATTGAGCCCGGTGTGGGCGTATTAAGCACCAGACTGGTGTGGCTTCTGGTTTCTGGGTTTGAATCTTTTGCTCTCCAGCTCGGGCGGTAAGATGGGCTGACAGACCAGGCGACTTGCTCTCCCAATACCAGTGCTAGGGAGATTACTCTGCCAAAGGCTGCCGACGGGGCGCAGGGTGGGTGTGATGAGAGTTTCAGTTGGGATTTTCCATCAGATTCTCGTAGCCTCATGATGCTCTTGGGTATTGGATTAGACCTTGTGGAAGTGCCATGGTTAGTGACCAAACGAACTAAAGGACTCGGGGATGTGACTCAGTGGCACAGCATTGACCTTGCATGGGGCTCTGAGCTTGATCCCCATGACAGTGCCATTAAATAAATATATCAACATTACGTGGTTTACTTTACCTTGAGATGAAGAGCCCAGAAGCCTGTGATAGACCCTTCTCTACAGCCTGAGGCATCCTTAACTCAAAGGCCAGACATGTGCGCTGTGGCAGGGGCTGCAGGAGATGACCTTGGCCATCTTAGTGATGCGGTGGTTTTCTCTCTGGCTGTGACCAACCCTCATGAAATAGTGGCTGTGCCTATAGCTGCTACCCCCACCTGAGGCTGGATGAGTGCTCCTGTGGCAGCTGTGCTCCTTGGTGAAGATTCGGGCGACGAGCGCTCTGTCCGCTAACTCCAAGGACGCTCAGCCTCCTCGCTTCTCTCTGGAAGTTCCTGTGTTAGACAAGGGCTCTTCGTTCCAGGCTTGGGTACGAAGAGAAATTCCTATGGGCTCTGTGGGGGCTGTGGAGGGAGGTGTGGGCTCCAAGGGTAGACAGACCTGTCTGGAATCCTGCTTCTGCCACTTGCTGGGGCATAGTGACTTCAGGCAGGATATTTACCCTGACTGTGCTGTGTTTCAGTCTCCTTAGCTGTCCAATGTGGAGCCTAATAGTGACTCCTCCAGGGGAATGGGATGGGGGATGGAAGGTCTCAGGAAGTGTGATCTAAGGTTTCAACCCCTGTCCATTCGGGCATCGGGTGTGTGTTTCGCACCTACCATGGGGCCAGCTTAACCGGAGGCTTGAGGGATATTCCTGTAGTTTCCTTCTTTGCTCTCTGGCCACCCTGGGCTGACCGCATCATGGGTGGTCCTGGGCCACTGCAAGACTGTCTTCCTGTGATAGCTCTGGGTCACATAGGTCAGCTGGGGCTGGCAGCTGACCACTCTCCCTGCTGCTGGGAGGGGTGGTGCGGAGGCTCAGGTCTCTCATCTCACAGAAGACTGTAAACACTGAGCATCCACAGTTACTTTGCACGGACCGGAAGCACCTTGCCCTCAGCTGGGAGCCTCCAGCCTGTCTGTGGCATCACAGTATGGGGATCCTGCCCCAGGAACGTGCTCTACCGTGAATGCACTCACAGGAACCTTACATGGAATGCATTACAGATCTTGTCTCAGGTTCCCCTCCCAAACTCTGCTCCCACAGCTTTTCATGACATTTCTCATATGGCCCTTGGATTGATTACACAGGACCACTGTGAACCTTATTCTCCTATTCTACAAGTAGAGAGTCATGTGCCTTCTTGCCTAGTGTTGAGTAGCTATAGGCATTGGGCAGCACAGTGCCAATCACTGGACCTTGGGATGGAGAACACTGTGAGTTCTGTCTCTCCAAATGTCCATTTTCAAGATGATAAGGGATGGGCCAGAGAAGCATCCTGTAAGGTATCTGCTGGGGAAGAGAACATCGAAGCTGGAAGGCCGATTCAGAGCTGGGTTAAGGTGGTCCAAGTGCCGTTCTTACACCTTATTCTCTCCCTCTCCCTCTCCCTCTCCCTCTCCCTCTCCCATTCCCTCTCCCTCTCCCTTCCCCTCCCCGTTCCCCTCTCCCTCTCCCTTTCCCTCTTTCTCTCCTTCTCCCTGTTCAGTAAAGTAAGAACTATTAATCAAACCCGGAGTTCATCAATACAGCTACTTTTGCTACCCAGCGAGCTCCAGGCATCCTGTCTCTGCCTCTGGGGTTGAAACTGCAGATGGGTTGCCATGCCTACCTGACTTTACATGGGTTTCTGGGAATCTGAACTGTCCTCCTCAGACTTGCACATACTGACAACTCGAAAAGGCCCTCTGGAACCTTGTCCTTTGGGGCTGTAATAACCAAGTCCCACAGGGTGGCTTCCATGTAGCTGAAGCTTATCACACCAAGCAGTGGACACCAGGGTGCCAGCATGCTGGAGTGCTACCCAGTGTCCCCTTCTGAGCTGTAGCTGGCCATCTTCTTTGTCCTCACATGATGGAAAGAGGACCAGAGAGCTCTCTGGGTCCCTTTACTAAGGACCCTAACCCCATTCGTGGGGCCCCAAGCCTAGTGGCTTCCCAAAGACTCCACATTAATTCAACATGAATGGAGGGGCCATAGACATTCAGCAGCAGGACTTGTGAATAAGGCCCACGTGTGATGATGGCCACATCGTGGCCATGAAGGCCTAAGGCAGGAGTTCACTGCCATGGGCTTCTATGTCTTGTTCTGTGTGTGGTGATGATTGTACCACAGGTGCAGTAGCTGAAGGATCAAAAAACAGTTTGTAAACTCCAGACTCTGTTTTCTTTTGTTTTGGAATTTTTTTTTGGGGGGGGTCGGGGGTTGGACGGGTAGATGGTGATGGTTGCTGTTTTCATTGTTGTTAAAGGTCCCAGTAAGTCACTGTCCCCCAGTTTTTCATGGACCCAGACTTACCAGGGCTGTCTCCAGACTCCTAAAAGGCAGGATACCCAGCCTAGGGCCACCTGAGACCAGCAGTGACGGGACGCAGGGATGGCACCCTGGAGAAGCATAGCTCACACTAACGACATTCAGACATTCTCTCTCTCTCTCTCTCTCTCTCTCTCTCTCTCTCTCTCTCTCTCTCTCTCTCTCTCTCTCTCTCTCTCTCTCTGCGGAGTAAGTGGCCTGCACTCCACTCTACCTTCTTCCCAGGGCCCTGGGGTCTACCATTCCAAGGGCAGTGACATGCATAGACACAGAAAGTAGGATGGTGGTGCTGATGGTGTGGGGGATGTGGGAGATGCAGAGTGAGTTTCTACAGAGTCCCAAGCCTCAGTTTGGGAAGTGAAATAGATCTAGGAGTAAATGGTTAGACCAAGTGAATGTGCTCTTGGCACTGGGGGTCCACTTTAAAACCATTAAGATGGTAACTTTGATACTGAATGTATTTTGTCATAATAAAATAAAATGTAAAAAAAAAATTTAAGGTAAATGCCTAACCTGGAAAACAAAACCTCAAAAAGAGTTTGTAGAACCTCATTTCTCCAGGAACAAACTCAGGAGGTTCTCTGTGTCTGTGTTCTGAGGAAGAATGGTCCTTCTAGTTGGTCGGTGGTAACCACCTTTAATCCCATCAGGCAAGGGCAGGCAGAGGCAGGCAGATCTCTGAGGCCAGCCTAGACTACAGAGCAAGTTCCAGGACAGCCAGGGCTACATAGAGAAACTCTGTCTTGAAGGAGGAGGAGGAAGAGGAGGAGGAGGAGGAGGAGGAGGAGGAGGAGGAAGAGGAGGAGGAGGAAGAAGAAAAGGAAGAGGAGGAGAAGGAAGAGAAGGAAGAGGAGGAGGAAGATGAGGAGGAAGAAGAGGAAGAGAAGGAGGAGGAGGAGGGGGAGGAGAAAAAGAGGAAGAAGAATCACTTTACTACTCTGAGTTAGCTTTTCAGTTCTCTATGATCCATGGGACATTCTTTCTTGGAGTAACCCCAGGTACTGGTGCCTAATTATTCCCCTTAGCAATGTATGAAGTAGACAGATAGGGATACCGAGGGCTGGGGCTGGGGGGTAGGGCTGGGGCTTCTGAATGAGAGCTGAGGCTAAGACTGGACTCAGTCCCCTCAGAGTTACTATCAGCCCAGATGGGATGATTTGAGAATTTGTGGGTCTTTTTCTTCCACGAAGAGGAAGTGAGGATGGTCCCACTGGGCATGTGTGTAAGCCACCATATTGGAGCCACTCTGTGGTTGTATTTCTAAGAATATATCAGGTTAGAGATGGCTGAATCTCACTGAAAGCCAGGGAGTTTGACAGCAAAAGGACTGAGGAAAAATACTGACAAATACTGCAAACCTCAGAAGTTCTGCACACAAGAAGCGAGGAGTGCCTGTGTAAGCGAAGACACAGCAAAGGGCCCCAGTGCCCAGCGTTCTGTTGCCCCATTGGATGGCCAGTGAGTTCTCACTCAGCTCCATGGTGGTGGGTAATTTGTCCTCCCAGGGTATGATAGCAATATAAGTTGGGTGTAGCGGTGCACACCCATAAACTCAGCTCTGGGCAGGTAGGTCAGCAGGATGGAGTTGGAGGCAAACCTGGGTTACGTTGGGAAGCCTTCTCTCCAGAAGTGAGAGAAGGGAATATAAATGCAGTGGTTCATGGTTGTGAAGCAAATGGTAAAGTGGTATAATACTAGCGCCTTGGTGATGTCATCCCAAGAATATTCTCTGCATCTCCCAGCAAGGACACCTTGAATGGAGGCTGACGGAGGGGTTAAAACACCAGTTCCCTAACTGTACGCCCTAGAATCCCTTCAGTGGCTGACTCACTGGGCAAAGGAAGCAATCATCAGGCAAGTTTGGAAAATGTTTCAAGTCGCATTGCTTCTTCGGTAGGACTAAGGACAGCATATTGAAGGATGTGAAAATTCCTCTTACCCAGAATTTCCCTAAAATTTTCTACAAAAACCTTTGTCTAGGATCTGTCACTGGATGGGATGGAGGTTCAAGGACTATATTTATGTCAATCATGCGAAATCCTTGAATTTCCCAGGGGTTTACTGGTGGTTGTTATTCATTCTTAGGACCAGGGATGACTTCTGTGGCAAGGAGGCTCAGTCTATGATCACCATAAACGGATATGAGTGCCACACCTTTATCCATTCACCTAGCAGTGGGCCTCGCCACATCATGGCCATTATGAATAGTGTCAAGGCTAATATACCTTAAAAAAATAAATGTCATTAGTTTCTATAGGACTGCCTTTTTAGGTACCAGGGGCCATTTATCATAAATGTAGGTCTTCATGACCGTTTCCCACCATTTCTTGAGCAAAGCTATTTCTCCTCAAGAAGCGACTGGGGAAGGGAAATGTAATAACATATAGCACTCGCTGTAAGCACACGGCCTTGAGACTGTAGGTTTGAGGTTTGGGGTTTGGGGAACTGGTGCTACCGCACTGTTCACAGGGAATAATGCTGCCGTTTCAGCAGACATCACCCCCAAGACTGTAGGTTCACTCTGAGCTATCTCTTCGGAACTTTACATCTGGGAGAGGTGTGCTGGGATGGGTGGAGGTGTGAGGATGGGCCAGCCGCTATGGTTCACTGCTGCTACAGACATAAGACTCACAGGGTAAACATCTGGTTCTAAAGGCATCGTTGTGGGCCACTTCAACGTCCTGAACAAGCATAGGAACTCAGGTACAGAGACTGGAGCCTCTGCATCAGGTTGTAATAACGCTTGTAGAGGAGCGTTCTTGCTCCTTCCCTGAGCACGGGCAGCCTCTGGCTCTTGTGGCTAAGGATGCTCTCCCTTGGCTCGCCACTCACACCTCAGCAAGCTTCAGAGCACACCTTCATCTGGGAGCAAGAACGGGGCACACAAGGTCTGGGAGTGGACGCTACAATCACACAGTTCTCAAGAGCTCACAGAGATCAAGCTCCTTTTCTCATGCCTTCTTTCTGCCTCTGCCCCTTTGGGATTCCACATCCGCATCTTTCCTCTGTGCCTGCCCTTCTCTCCTCACAGTCTATGGAGATCTGCAGAGCATTCTTGGAACATTGCAATTTTTATATGCACCGCTTTCCACGAAAGAAATCATGACTTGTCTTCTGTCCTCCTCATGCAACAGGTACACAGTGGTAAACATACATACATGCAGGCAAAACACCCACACACAAATTAATTATTAACTAAATTTAAAAAGTAGGTGGCTCTTGAGAAATAATAGAGCAAGGTTGTCTTCTGGCCTACTACACACACACACACACACACACACACACACACACACACACACAGAGAGAGAGAGAGAGAGAGACAGACAGACAGACAGACAGACAGACAGACAGAGAGAGACAGAGAGAGACAGAGAGACAGAGAGAAAGAAATGAGGGTGCTGGTACAAGTTGGGGGTCTCTAATTCTAGTCCTCTCTTCACCCTGCCACTTCAATCCCTCTTCAGTCTCTGTAGCCTTCTGGCTACCACCTCCACCTCCCTCCTTACGGCTTTCTCCTCTGGCCGGGTGGCTATCTGGGACCTATCAGCTGAACAAGGCATTTGTCAACTCTAATGGAAGGAGGGCCCAGCCCTGACAAACTTCATGCATCCCTGGGGGCTTTGATCTTCTTGTCTACACACACAAATGAGAGGACTACCGAGACATCCAGAGTGAGGCCCCAGGAATGTCTTTGCAGAGGTGCTTTGGCCTGCATAAGATAAGAGTGACGAGCTGCCACCCCAGGCCATTAGGGCTGGAGCTCCAGGGGACTCTACACGGAGAAGCTGTCAGGGGGCTGGCTCGGAGGGATCTCCCTGTCATTACTCCTTGTTGGTGTTTATATCTGTGAGATGTAGATGAAGAGGCTCATCCCTCTAGTACCGCCTTCCCTCCTCAAAGATTATGCTTAACTGTGGTTGACATTTACCAAGGTCTCCCTGTCCAACATGGGGTCACACTTGGTTACTGTCAGGGGTTTTGGAATTGGGGACTGTGGAGTCATAGCTGGCTTGGAAGAGGTCTCCATACTGTTGCAAATCTGTCTGGTCTCTCCCATCTCATTTCATCTTTTGGGGGACCAAGAAAGGGAAACAGGATTTCTGTCCTTGCTGAAGTCCACCCATGAGATTGGTGGGAGCTAGTGTTTGTGGATAGGGATCCTCTGGGTGGACACCTAAATTATCAAATGGCAGCGGACAAAGTTCCCATGGGTTGGTCAGGAGAGCAAGCAGTGGTTCTGATCCTGCAGCACTGACCTGTCTGGGCAGCTCCCTTCATTGGCTGACACATGTGTCACTGGGACAGGTGCATGGTGACAGGATACATCCCAGTGGTCTGCTTCCTTCCTCCATGAGCTTGGGCTCCCACCAGCATTTCTTCTTCTTACAACAGCTTCCCATGGGGCTGGAAGCGTCCACACCGACATCTGGCTTTCTCTCGGCTTGCATTTCTGCACTCCCAGTATCACTAGGAAATCCTCACCTGTCCCCACCTGGATGTGTCTGCTGATGGCCTCTCACTTCCCTCCGTCTTTGACATGTTGGCTGCTGTAAGTTCTTTCTGTGATAGACCGATCCTGTTTGCCCAGGATCTGGGCTCTTGGCTAAGCAGAACAAGCACAGCCCTTTTCCATGGCTCTTATGTGGTCCATGGCAGGTCTTGCTCTATACCTGTCAGATGGTGGGAGGACTTTTTGTCTAGTCTATTCCACTCACCTTACCCAGGCCAACACTAACTCTCAGAGATCCCTCCGGATGAATTAGAAAGATGCACTTCCCAAGCCACACTACTGCCACCTGGTGGACATATGCTATAATAGTCCTGTGAAGGCCAGTGCCCAAACACCTTGCTTTGCTTTGAGAGTCAGAGGCCTATTGAGGACCCTTGTCACAAGTGCTACTGAAGGCTAGCTTTTCCTACTTTCTTGCTGTCTAAAATACTTCAGTCCCCATTTGGGTCACGCTCCCCTGTCCTCATAGCTCATTCTCTGGATCAAACCTGCTAAGGGGCTCCACCCTATACCCTTATGTTTTTAATATCCTTCCTTTCGTTCTACAACCTGGCCAGAATGTTTCTGAGAGGGGACTTGCATGGATCCCATTGTCCCTAGAAGTCACATACTAAGCCAACATCACTTATCACAGCCCCTACCTAATCCAGAAGTCCTCTCTGGGGCTGCCAGCTCTGTGGGGCCAGATACTGTCATAGCACAGACTGGCATGAGTCAGTTGCCAGAAGATCATGGTCCTTGACTGCATCAAACACCTTCTGACACCTTCTGGGACTGTGGAAGCCTCACCTGTAGCTTTATTCCCAGGGACAGGAGGTCACATACATACAATGGGTCAATGTAAGGACTGTCCCTGTCTGGAGTCCCTTTCTGCACCTGGTCATTGTCTAGAAGAGGGAGCTAGGTTTTAGCTACCAGCTATCCCTGCTGTACCTAGAGCTTGCTCAGCCCGGCTGGTTGGCAGGGTCCTCCTTAGCAGCAGAATGAGTTAGGAGAACTAGGAAGGCCCTTCAGATGCCAGGAATTCTTTACAGCATGTCTATTTCGGTTGCTACACTGCTGTCTTAAATTTCTGAGATGCCGGGGCAGCCAGCCTGCCTCTGACCACTCATGTGCCTCCCATACTGGCCCTGACCCTATCCTCCTCAGTGCCCTTCGTGGGCATCACAGCCTGAGACTCCCTGCCGCCCACACTGTGCAGTCTACAATCTGAGCTGGACTCTATCCAGAACAGAGCCAGGACAGGGCCCAGCTCTCCTCAGAGCATTTGAGCCAATTAAAATGACAAATGACTGAAGCTTATCTTGCCTCCTCGGCCTTCTCCCCCTCCAGTCTGCATTTGGACCTTCCCTTCCAGGGCTGGGGACACCTTCACTCCTCCAGGCCTGTGAACCTTCCAAAGTTGGTGATGACGGCATAGCTGTTCCTCTACCTCCCCACCAGACCACTAGTGTTCTGGGAACCGTGCTCTACAAAGGAGAACAAGGAAGAGGCAGGGGAGATGGGGAGAAAGAAGACCCCTGGCAAAATCCTTTTAGATTGTGTGTGTGTGTGTGTGTGTGTGTGTGTGTGTGTGTGTGTGAGAGAGAGAGAGCTGTGTGTGAGTGTATGTGAGTGTGTGTATGTGTGTGTGAGTGTGTGTGTGTGTGTGTGAGTGTGTGTGTGTGTGTGTGAGTGTGTGTGTGAGTGTGTGTGTGTGTGTGTGTGTGAGTGTGTGTGTGTGTGTGTGTGTGTGTGTGTGTGTGTGTGTGTGTGTGTGTGTGTGTGTGTGTGTGTGTGGGTGTGTGTGTGTTTGTGTGGGTGTGTGGGTGTGTGTGTGTGTTGTGGTTGTGTGAGTGTGAGTGTGTGTGTGTGTGTGTGTGTGTGTGAGTGTGTGTGTGTGTGTGTGTGTGTGTGTGTGTGTGTGGTGTGTGTGTATGTGTGTGTGTGTGGTGTGTGTGTGTGTGTATGTGTGTGTGTGGTGTGTGTGTGTGTGTGTGTGTGAGTGTGGGGTGTGGGTTGTTTTCCTCAGTCACCTTCCACCTTACTATTTGAAATAGGGTGTCTCACTAAATCCACAGCTTACCAGGTCACCGATTCAGTAGAGTGGGCCAGGGATACTCCTCTGCCTCCCCTGCACGATGATAATAATTATACACCACTGCACCCGGCTCTTAAAACAATGGATTGTGGGTTCAAATTCAGGTCCTCCTACCTCACGGCAAGCACCATGTAGCCCAAGCCATCTTCCTAGCCCCCAAAATCTGTTTTTTTAAAAAATTTAGATAGAAATCCTTGGAGCTTATTTTAAGCTCTGGCCTTGGTCCTTGGAATCCTAACAAAAGACTGTGTAATCACAGTGAGAATGATCGTCCCCCATGCCTTCCTGGAAAGAGGTCCAGCCTGCCCAGGAAAGAGGCAGGAGACAGACACATGCAAGCCCATCTCTCAGGTAGGCCATCTCCAGGGGAGGTGTCTCTCCAAGCAATTCCTGCCTCTGTGAGAATCCTGTCCATCAGGGAGACCCTTGAGGCTTCTCTCCGGGGAGGACTGTCTAGAGCAGAGGCTAGCAGGAAGAAATGTGACATGGATGGATTGTTATTCCTGTTCCTCAGTGTCCTGCCTGGTATGACCACCTCAAGACATTTGTCCTAACTCCCCTTTAGCTGACTTAAAGGTCTCAGCTATCATCATCACGTTAATTTGAGATCTAAATGGGAGTTTAAAAACATCATTCCTTTGCTTCTATTATGCCCCCAATAAACTCCTGCCTATCCTTCAAAACCCAGTCCAATTATTCTGCCTTCTATGCGCCCTGCCCTCTGTGAGGCTATAATTACTCCACTGAGTTCATTAATATTTTGTGAGTGTCTGCCATGTGCCAGGCACACTGCTGGCCCGGTGAATGGCTGAGTAATTGCGAAGAAGAAATTGTTCCCTCTTCTAGGCATGTGCTTAAGTTGAAGGAAACAAATACAGAAATATCCTTAAAACTAAGCCATGTGAGTCCTCAACAGCAGATCCAAGACTGTCATTGGGGTGCATGCCTGTAATTCTCAGCACTGAGGCAGGAAGGTTACGAGTTCAAAGCCATTCTTGGCTACATACTGAGTTCAAGGTAAGCCTGGGCTATTTGAAACTGTGTCTCAAATTAACAACTGAAGCAAACAGAACAGACCATTTTACACACACACACACACACACACACACACACACACACACACACAAACACACAGCCTCCTTTGGTTTCCTGTGCTGACCTTTGTATGCGGCCTCCAGGTGGGCTCAGCAGGTGTGAAGGATCCTCTCTAACACACAGCTTCATGCTGAATGCTTTTCTCTCTGACATAGCTTGAGGCTCACAGGTCCCCAGTTCCTTGGGTTTGAGCTACTGCAGTAGTCTCCTGGCTGACCAACTACTAACACAGCTTCCTGGGCTGGCCTCCTGGACACTGTGGGCCAGACAAGCGCCCACTTCCTGTGAATAACACACAGCTCAGTGCAGGCCCAGTTATGGGTCCTGGGATGGTGGGGCTAAGAGGAGTTCAGAGATCCATCAGCTGGCCACTCGCAGAGATGGGGGATGGCCCTGCAAAGGGCAGGGACACAGTTTAGACAGTGGGCTCTCAGAAACCCAGCACAGTCAGTAGATTGTACACTCCTTGCCTGCTTATAGCATGTGTGGATGCTCAACGATGGCTGGCCACTGCTGCACTGGATTCAGATCTTTCATCCCTGCTCTTCAGGTCCGGGTGCTGCACCACACTATGACAGGTGGTGGTAGTGACGCTAGGGTTGTGCTTGATGGGGACAGGAACTGCCACACATGTGAAGCATATTCTGTGTCCACGTGCCTATCCCTCATACTCATGACCTCATATGAACTTTGAGATGCTGGAGAAAAGATATCTATACCAGTTACAGGTTGAAAAGAAGGAGAGTGGGCTTAGCAAATGGTACCACTTGCCTTACATGCCCACAGCCTTTGTCCCTGGGGGACCACGTAGGGACAACAGGAGCACGAGAGGCAAGGGTACCAGCCCAAGGGCTTGATTAGTGCCACAGGCACCAGCTCTCTCAGAGCTCCTGCCTTGGCAGGCCACGACATAGGAATGGTTGTTTACAGCACCTACATGTTCATGTTCCAGGTACGAGGATGGATGATTGACACCCTTCACTCACCCTCAGAGCAGTCTCACCTCCCAGGTAGAGATGAGGAGCTGAGAACAATGAACCGAGTCATAGCTTGTCCAGTCGGCATCCACCCTAGACCACTGACTTGGAGCCACCTGAATCCTACAGCCTGTTCCCTGCCCATGACATTACCCTCCTTCCCTGATCGGTCACCAGTGGATGGCATGAGAGGCCAGCTCCTCCCAACTTAGTACTGCTGCTGGCACAGCTGCTGTAGTGCAGGTCAGAGACTGGTGGTGCCGTTCCCAAGCCAAGTGTGTACCAACCCTGGTCACCACCCTGTGGAACAGTGAACCAGTAGCACAGCACGTGGCCTTACCTTCACCTGGCCCACTAATCACAGGGGATGGAGGAAAGCAAACCTATGTCTGAGGGCAGAAGAAGCTCCCGCCTGGCTGCAGAACCTTGGGCTGCCTCTTCCCTCTAGGCCTCAGCTCCCCTTTCCAGGCATTGAAGGGATCTGTTAGACTCAGAGGCTAGATATCAGTGCTCCCTAAACCAGTTTCGCTACCTGGAGCCAATTGTCCATTCTAAGCCTCGGGTGGTTTTCCTACATAATGAAGGTGTGGCTGGCCAGTATTTCCAGTCCTTACTGTGCAGGTGGAGTGGGTGACGATGTCCCAAGGGTATTAGCATTGTGCAGGGAGGTGTCCTGCATGTTGGGAAAACAGCCTCCACACGTGGAATCCTTCAAAGCAGCAATGCTGGTGTCACAAAACAAGTATCTGCAAAATGCAACTAAGCACCTGGGGAACAGGGCTTACAGGCCCTTTCCTAGAGTAGGCTGTTTCTCAGCACCAAACCCTTCCACACACAATAAACTAGAACTTTCTGGCTCCCCCAGGACAGCTGCAGCTGGTGTCTGAGACATCATAGCGCCCTTGAGAAGGCAGCTCAAGGGCGTGAGCTTAGCCTTATTCCATCTTGGGCCTCCCTTTGCCTTGCAGCCCACGACCTTGAAGATGTTGCACGCTGTGTGGGCTGGACCGGCCCATAGGGATGGTGGGCAAGAAATGGGAGTTGGAGACAGAGACTGTGCACTCATCAGTGACGGGGGTGGAGGGGTTGGGGGTGGTGGTCAAGGCCAGAAAACAGAGGCACAGGCCAGAAGCAGGTTTCAGTAGCGTTGTGATAATAAACATATTTCTTTAGTAGTTCCCTCTGCTTGGGGCCTGGAAACACTTCCCAAGCAGGAGTCCGTCCATCTCACATCCTCTGTCCTGTACCTTGCAGTGCTCTGTGACTCCAGCTGGCCTTTGCCACATATTAATACCCATGTGTTGCCACAGTGAACCCTGAGGCTCGCTCACCACTCTCTAGCCCCTAGGCTGCCCAGAGCTCCACAATCTGTACGGTCTTCATGGGCTTTGTTAGGAGCTGGGCTGGGCCCTCCAAACCTAGGTCAGAGTCCTGAGTATCACTGCATTTGGACAGGGATCTTCAAAGGGGTATTTAAAATAAACTAAACTTATTAGGCTGGGCTAATCCAGTATGGCTGATGTCCTTATAAAAGAGATCAGGGGGGTTGGGGATTTAGCTCAGCGGTAGAGTGCTTGCCTAGCGAGCGCAAGGCCCTGGGTTTGGTCCCCAGCTCCGAAAAAAAGAAAAAAATAAATAAATAAAAGAGATCAGGGCGCAGGCAGTCACGGAGGGACACCGTGTGAGGATGTGGGGGAGGATGGCATTTGTACCCGAAGCAGCAAGGCCTCGGATGAGCTAGCCATAGCCTTGACCATGAGCATCCAGTGTACAAAACTGTGAGAGAATAACTCTGTTGTTTGAGTAACCGGGGCTGTGACCCTTTGCTGTGGCAGCAACAGGAAACCAGCCCAGGAACTGGGTGTAGTGACAAACTGGGCATCCCAATGGCTAAGGCAGGGGCTTTTTGAGTCCGAAGCTAACCTGGACTATGGAGCCAAGAGGAAGGAGGGAGGGAAAGGGAAGGAGGGAAGGAAGGAAAGAATGAGGGGGGAGTGGAGGAAGAGAGGGAGACAGGGAGGGTTAGGTTCCCAAGAGTCTCTAAGGCTCAGTACCTAAGGTACTTGTCACGCACCCTCCACTCTAAAGTTCTCCAGCCTGAGGGCTGGGCTTCACCATCTTGGCTATGAGCTTTTGAACCTCTTAGCCTCTCTCTTCTCTCTCTTCTTGCTTCCCTTATTCTCCCCTTCTCTCTCTCCTCTTACGGCCCAAGTCAGTCTGGATTATTCCAGATGCCGCTGGCTGCTCTGTCCCTCATATCTACAGTAAAACCTCAACCACACCCAGGAGTGGTCATGTCCTCATTTTCAGGAAAAAAAGGAAGAAAAGGGAATGAGGGAAGAGAGGGAGGGAGAAAACACAAGCACTGGGCTTTATAGTCCCAGCACCTGGGAGCCAAGACCAGAGGGCCACTCAAGCCAGCCTGGGCTACAGAGTCAGACACTGCCTTACTGTCTCAAGACAAAGTAAAAGAAGAAAAGGAAAGATGAGAGAAGGCTGTGGGGGGAGTGCGCAAGCCTTCGTAGTAATTTTGACTCAGTCAGGAAACACAGTTGCTCAGCTTCTGTTGGTGAGTGTGAGGAAAGTCAACGAATCAAAGATGGTATCAGGGTCCCGTGGGGATCAGAGATGTGTGAGAGAATTCATTTACTCAGGCTCACCTCCATGTGATGTTCCTGTCCTTACTCAGCACCTTTCTCTACACTCAGGCATCATGTGGGCTTCTGTTCCTCTGAGAGATGAGAGTCTGGCCTCTTCCTCAGGCCCCAAGGTAGGGAATGGTGCGGGGCAATACATATTCCATAACATTCATTCATTCCCTTTGAGGACTTGCCCCCTGCTCCAGTGTCCATCCCCAAACTCCTGGGATTAGATACTGCTACTGAAGCTGGCCGGGTGACCTGCAGCAGGAGGGAGAACAGGGTGGGAAGGGATCCACACTGCGTGCTACCTGCAAGGATTGCTGTAGACGATCTGTTCTCCTGCCTCAGTCCAATAGAACTGCACTTCATGTTTGGAACACTGACTTCTAGGATTTGGTTCTGAACACTGGGCTGTAGGATTTGGTTTTGTATCAACATGAAGATGAGCCAAAGCAGTGTGTGTGTGTGTGTGTGTGTGTGTGTGTGTGTGTGTGTGTTGTGTGTGTGTGTAGTATATGTGGTGTGTGGAGTATGTGTGTGTGTGTGTGTGTGTGTGCATGTGTGCCCATGTGTGTGTGTGTGTGTGTGTGTGTGCGTGTGTGTGTGTGTGTGTGCGTGTGTGTGTGTGTGTGTGTGTGTGTGTGCAGTGTGTGTGTATGTGTGTGTGTGTGTGTGTGTGTGTGTATATGTGTGTGTGTACATGTGTGTGTGTACGTGTGTGTGTGAATGTGTGTGTGTGTATGCATGTGTATAACAGGGGATGTGAGGCGTCTTCCTCTATTGCTCTCTACCTTGGTTTTTGAGATACAGGCCTCTCATTGAGCCTGAAGCTTGCTGGTTCCGTCCCTAGCTGGCCAGCGTGCTCTCCTGGAATTGGCGTCTCTGATCCCTGATGCTGAGGTTACAGGCACTCAGGACCGTGCTCAACTTTTACCCGGGTGTGGGGTTGACCTCAGGCCTTCTGATCTCCACAGCAAGCATCTCCCTAGTCCTTTATCTTGTCTAACTTAAAATGGGTGCTTTAGTCATTACACACACACACACACACACACACACACACACACACACACACACAGAGAGAGAGAGAGAGAGAGAGAGAGAGAGAGAGAGAGAGAGATTCAAAGAAGCAGATGATGTGAAAATAACCTCTGACTACTTTATTTCCCCCATCTCCAAAGTCCTCTTTCAATGTATTTGTGTATGATTTGTATGGGCTTATACATAGGGCATCTAAAGTAAGAACAGTTTATGGTCTATGTAACTATTTGCTTATAGAGATTTGGGGGCTAATGGCCAGGCCCGGGATTGAGCTCAGTTGGTAGAACTCGATTCTATATAAAAGAGGAGAGGGGGCGCACACCTGCTTCATGGAGCAAAAACAAAACAAAGCAGCATTTACACAGAATAGAGGCCACCGTACCTTAGAGGCCTTGGTGAGCCCACTCCTTGCTAACATGAAAGTGATACTGAGATGGCTCAGTCAGTAAAATACGTCACAGCACGAAGACCAGAGCTCAGATCCCCAGCACCCATGGAAAAGCCTGGTGTATCTACATGTGCCTGAAACCCCAGTGCTGGAACCAAAACGGAAGAGACAGGGTGGTTCCCAGAGCCCATCAGCCAGGCATTCTAGCCAAATCTCAAGAAACAAAGAGGAGGAACTGAAGAGATGGCTCAGTGGTTAGGAACACAGGTTCAGTTCCCAGCGTGCACATGGCAACTCACCACTATTTGTAATTAGCATGCCAAGAAATCCTCTGCCCTCTTCTTGCCTCTTCAGGAACCAGACATGTGCATGGTCTACATATATGCATGCAGGCCAAACATTCGTACACATAAAATAAATAAAACGAAGTAGAGAGCAACTGAGGAAGATATCTGGCAATGGCTTCTTGCCTACACATGCACACACACGTATGCATGTGTGAACGTACATACTAGCACTATTAACCCACATAAGGGAGAAAGAAAGATAAAAAGGGGGGACAAGAGAGAGGGGGGAGGGGGGCGGGAGGGAGGGAGAGAGAGAGAGAGAGAGAGAGAGAGAGAGAGAGAGAGAGAGAGAATATAATATGCTGGTGAGACCATCTAAAGCTCACTTCTAGGGTGCCATCATGAATTCTGATCTAGTTTCTAAGCACATCTCTAACCTTCACTTCGACTTTGTGACCTTGAGTCAGAAGACCTGCCCATGCTGCAATTTCCTCACTTGCAAAACAGAGAGGCGACACCTCTTTCTAGGAGCCATGGAGACTGCTAAACCAGAAAGCCTGCCTGCAGCTGTGGCCAAGAGTCACTTGGCCACAAACACTCAGTGATTGCTAACTTCCTACCTTGCTCCCATCAGAGAACATTGAGATTTCTAAGGGAAGAAAACATGGCTTTCAGGTCTCATGGGAAGCTTTGGAAATGAACTGGACCATGATTTCTCCTTCTTTATGGATAAAAGAAGAATCTGGAAGCTCTCACCTATACTGTTATCTTCATTTTCATGGAGCCCTGTCCACAAAGTGGTCTTCTGGGTCACAGCTTTCCTAGTGGTCAAAACTCAAAGCCACCAGAGTGAATGACAGTGTTTGGTAATGCCAATTCCTAAGATGCAAAGAAAACTTGCTTCGCTTGTAGCTGTCCTTTAGTTCTTTTGTCCTTTGAGTGTTCTCTCATTGTACCCTGGCCCCAGCAAGCTTCCTCCTATAGAGGAGGAATTTGTGACCACTATAGACTTTGGTCACTTAATCCCAGTAAGAACTCATTCCATTCCAACAGCCGGTGTATCAGCCATGAAGGGGCGCTATTCTCCCATTGGCCTCATGGACCCATTGTTAACTCTCAGGATTGAGTTTGGTGATTGGCCAGACATGTGATGATGCAGTTAGGTGTCACATGACCTCAGGATGGAGTGGCTAAGCAGGAATAGACAGCACCTGTCACCGGCTGCTAGGTCACTTGGCTAGCCAGAGGCACAGCTGGGGGGAGGAGGGAGCACTCAAGTACTCTGCTTCCTAATCCAGAACTTTCTCCCCTATCAGCTCACATTCCCAAGATCACTGATAGCCCTTACTGACCCAGTGGTTGGGGTGGATTTGTGCAATGTCATTCCTTACTAAATTAGGGGGCTCACCACTGACATCTGAGGACCAGTCAACCAGTGTGGAGAAGCTAATCTTCTGCCATGGCTTTGATGTAAATACTGTAAACACTCACCCATAACCATCCCATCAAAGCTGCCCCACATGTGTGTGAAGGGTGCCAGAGGCAGCCCTGGCTTCGGGTTCCCAGCAGAGACTTCTATACAATGCCAAGTTCTATCCCTTATCAATAACCAAGGAGCATCTTCCCTGGATATTACATAGGCACTGCACACCCTCACAGGGTCCAGCAAAAGCTTTTACCTGTCTGTGTGGGTTGTGCCTCTCTGATTAAAAACACTCCAGGTTTTTAATCACTTCAGACTGGCTATCCCTCACTCCCCAGCTCTCCTCCTGTTTTCAGATACTCTAGCATGGCCTATATTGGTCCCACTGTTCCAATAAAAATGGCCATAAGTGTTAGTGCCACCTGGAATTGTAATGGTGGACCATTCACTTGAAACACTTAACTGCCAAGTCAGGGGTGGGTGGAGCTGGGTGGAACCTTGATGACCACCACAGAATCCCTCCATTTTACAGATGAAGAAGGTGGATGAAGATGAAGGTGAGGGAGGAACCTCACAGCCGAGGTCCACGACACTTGTCCAAGAAGTACCAAAGGAAGCGGTCACCATAAACAGACACGGTGGGACAACCCTCATTTAGGAGCCTTGATCCCCCTTCATTGGCCATTCCTGCCCTGGGAACACCACCAGCCCTGCCATCCTCTGTGTTATGTGAACTAGCGATGGGAGTCTTGGCTGGTGCCCAAGGGAACCCAAATAGAATTACGGCATCTGGAGATGAAGAACAGGTCCCCCGGGGCCCTCGAGGCATCGCTTCCTGTCCTCAAGAAGCACTTAGGAGACGTAGTACTGGCCAGCTGCTCATGTCTGTGAAGGGCTGAAGTGCTAATAAGCATGATTTACGAGTTTCTGAGGGGAAAGAATGGGAGCTGCACTCTTCATGACACAGAGCCTGGTCCCGGGGGTGCCGGGATGAAAAATGCTATCCCATGGGCCAAAGGGCTCTCCTCTGAGTCAAGGGATGATTTAACTCCTCAAGGAGCCAGAGTCTACCTCTCATAACTCACACTCCCTGGAAGAGAGATGGTGTCCTCCAGCCGAGTTGTGCCTGTGCCATGGGAGACACAGGGTGTGTCAGAGGAGACAGCATTGGTCTGCCATCCCCCATTTTTAAGGCAGGTTAGAAGCTAACTGGCACAAAGAGAGACCAGTATACCAGGTCTGTGTGCCTCTGTAGACCAAAGACAAGGGAGTAGTCTTGAGGGTGATCCCCGGGACAAAGGCAGGCTGATCAGTGGCAGGTGCAGTGTGGTTTTGACTCAAGATAGGATGAGTTTCCCAACAGTCGGACCAATTCCTCCACGGAGAACAAACTGTCTCCTGAAATAAGGAGACTCTCACTCATGAGAAGGTTAGATAGAGACTGATCCCACGTATAATCATTGAGAGAGCTATTCTTAGGAGGAAAAGGAACAGAAAATACCAAGTGCTGATGAGTTGGGCTGAAATCAGAGCCCCTGTGCCCTATTGCTGTGGTTCTAAGTTAATGCAGCAGCCATGAAAAGAAAAAGTTGTGAAGAGAATCTTTGAAAAATTGACATCGTCTGGGAGGTGTCCTGGCAGATATGGTGCTTGCTGTGCAAGCATAAAGACCTGAGTTTGAATCCCTAGCACCCTTAAAAACATCCAAGCACTGTGCACTGTGCATGCCTGTAACACCACTGCTGGCTGTGGCTGTGGGCTAGAGACAGGGGGATGCCTAGGGCTAGTTAGCCAGCCAGTCTAGCCAGGCCGTGAGTACCAGGTCAGTGAGCAGCTGCTCAAAAGCATAAGGCAAAGGGGCGGAAGAGATGGATGAGCATCTGAAAGCACTCGCTGCTCTCCCATAGGACCCGAGTTCAGTTCCCAGCACCCACACTGGGCTGCCCGAGACTGCCGAGACTGCAAGGGATGGACTGCTCTCTTCTGACCTCAGAAAGCACCTACACTCACTTGCACATACACATACTCACACACACACACATGCACATAATAACAATAAAATAAATCTTAAGGAAAAAGGGTAGAGCCAGGCATAGCGGCGCACACTCCAAACATCAGGTGGCAGAGGCACATGGCGCTCAGTGAATTCAAAGCTAGCTTGGTCTGTGTGGTGAGTTCCAGACCAGGCAGAGGTATAATGAGACCTTGTCTCAAAAACAGATGAAATAGAGAAAGACACCCAATATCAACTTGTAGCCTCCATACTTGTCTGCATAGGCCAACACATATGCACATACATACATGTACAAACACATATGCACACATGCATACAGATGCATTAAACAGAATTGCCATTATATCCAACAATTACACATTTTTGAGATTGTGGTTCATAGCGGATATATATATATATATGTATATATATAATATATTATATATGTAATATATATATAAATCAAAAGAATCCAACTTCTACAATGCACATACATCCATGTCTACATACCATTATCGCCTATTCTAGGATGGAGATGGCTCGTGTTTCTCTATGAATGTGTGAAGCCTACAAAAGAGTCTTAAAAACAAAGGACATTCTGATGCATGTCACATCATTAACTCCTGAGCACGCCATGTTCCAGAAAGCGAATCGGTCACAGAAAAGTCCAAAGATGTATGATCCACTGACAAGAGGTGCCGAGGTGGGTCAGACAGGCAGAGACAGAGAGCAGAGGTTGCCAGCATCTGGTGGCTGGGGAGATGGTGCTTGTTAGGGACAAAGTTGGGGTCTGGAAAGATGAGGAAGTCTTGGTGACAGTGATGGCCACAAGGGCTGCTCTCGGTAGTTAAAGCCACCAGCATGTCGTTCACTATATTTCTCGCGGTTTTAGTAAAATGGGGCTCGGTCTCCAGCTGACTTAAGCGACAGGGTTGTTGGAACCCTGGGGAGTCGCAGCAAGTCAGAGAGGGGAAAGGAGAGGTAAAGCCAGGAAGAGAGAAAGTTGCAAATGTGCACCATTCAGACAGTGACCTCCTACAGAGCGCCTGGTGACAGTGATTACAGGAACCGTCGTGGATAGCTTGGCTGGAGTATGTGTTCCGACTCAGACACTGCCAAGCAAATTGTCTTTCTTGTTCCTTCAAAACTGTCCATAACCCTGACAGACGCTCAGCCCCTTTTACAGAAAAGGAAAACTGAGACCCTGGAGGACTAAGTGTCTTGCTGTCACTCACCAGGCAAGAGAGACCCGGCCCTGAAGCAAAGGGAGGGGAAGGCACGAGTAGGCATCTCAGTTGCTGGTGCCCTGGAACTCAGCCCTTAGCTCTGAGTCCATGGCCTAACTCCTCTAAGCCTCAGGCTCTGTGCAATCTGGGAGCAGCAATCACATCTGACACATAGGTTTGCTTAAGGACTAACTGAGACAATCATGCCAAGACCTTCGCACTAGGTCTGGCACAGAGAACCCATTAAGGACTGTGAATGCTCCTTGGAAGCTCCTGTCTCTCAACCGGCACCTTCTCAAGGAAGGTACTTAGTTTTTACCCTCCTGTTGCTCTGGGCCTCTTCAACCAGGCTTTAGAGCACTGTGATTTATCCAGATTTCCTCCCTGCTTTCCCCAGATCAGGTGCTGTTAGTCTCTTCCTCTCACCTCTGGTAGCAATGGAAGACAGGCACAGTAAATGCCCGGGGGAATCCTGGGATAATATACGATGCTTAGTGCCCTTTGACCAAAACATCCCTCTTGCAACTGTCACTAGAGCCCCAGCCAGGCCGGGGAGAGGAAGAGCTTTGGGGAGACCTGCTCATGAGGAAGACCAGAGCTGTGTCCAGCCCAAACAGGCTCCAACAGCCGGATGTGCAGAGCTGTTTTCTGGTCCAGTTGATTTCACTGTGGATAAGAAGTCTGCTTTGGCTTTGGAGGGCTGTGTTGGGTTCTCTGCAGACAGGCTTGGAGAGGAAGTGACAGTCGTGGGCCTCCGTGCCTCTGGGGACGTGGTGGCTCCTAAGGACAGTCTGCTTGTGGAAAACTGGAGCCTGCGGAAAAATGAGAGTGGGAAATGAGAGTCAAAGAGTCAAGGGAAACGCGCATCTGCTCGCGGGGCTGCTTTGGCTTTTGTCTCTAGAGGAGGAAGAGGGTGGAGAATGGCGAGAGGACTCTCGGGCCGGCTTCCTGCTCTGCCAGTCCAGTGGCGGCATCACCTAGATAATGGCTGATAGCAGTGGAAACGGGACAAGATAAAGACAGACCCTGGAGCCAGGGAGGAGCAGCCAAGGGATGAGGAAGACGGGAAGGAAGGGAAAGGCCTCAAAATGGCCTCAACGTGACGCTGACATTGGTCTGTGCCGCTGCCAAACGGCATGAGAGGTCCACAGACTCGTGGGCTTGCTCGGGCCCAGGCCTCTTTCACTCTTTCCAACAAGAGTCTAATCTGTCCTTCACTCCCTGAGGGAAACTGCTGTGGAGACTGGGTTTGTTAGACGCCTGGCTTCCGCCACTGGGTCTTTTTGAAGATAACTGAAAATGGGTTTTCATTTCTTCCCCTCTCTGGAAGCCACTTCCTCCTGTGTGGGGATCTCACCACCTCAGGTTTGGGCCACCCGCTTGGGACACTGGTCTCAGTAGTTTTGATCTTAGACAGTGGGCTTCTGTGTAAGAGGGTTCTGCCTCCACAGGGGGCACTCCTCGGTGCAGCTCCTACTGACTGAGGCTGCCCCTCTATGCAGGGCCTAACCACCATGTGTGTCTGGGTTCTGTCCTCACTATGTAGGGAGATTGGCCTCTCTCACCTACACTGCTCCCTGCAGAGCCAGGCTGGGCTGGGTGCTGAGGGGGGCCTGGGAATGTGGCAGTACTTTCAGAAGAGTACCCATGAGTATGTGCCCCCTCTTCACCTATGAATACAGCAAATTGGTTCCCTTTGGGAGCCTCAGTGTTCTGTTCCTTCTCAGTAGGCCCCAATGTCTCTTAGTCCCACTGCTCTTTGAAGAGGCTCTACCACATACTGCTTTCTCAGTCTTGGGGGCCTCCCTGTTGGGATCCAAATCCTGTTCCTTCTCATGGAGCTGTCCACACTCCTCTGAAGCCCAGGCCTTTGTGCGACACGTCTCTGCTTTCAACCTCACACATACCACCCGTCTGTACGTTTGTCACCTCACGGAGATGTGGGAATGTGGTGGAAACAGGAACAGCAGTCCCTGCCCACGGGCTTGCCATGATGAAGGGGATAGGAGATTATCCAATACTAGTGGCAAAAACTTAGCCAGGGCTATCGAGAGATCTGTGGAAAACAGAGGAGAGGGTGCTAAATTGGGGGTGTGGCCAAAGATGAATATGCTTTTTCCTCAAGGAGATCACTGACTTCCCAAATGAGTCACAATTCCATGTGCAGAATTGCAAATCCCAAGAGAGAAAGGAGAGGCAGGGTGAAAGACAAGGTCAGAAACCGGAGGAGAGAGGGGAGGGGAAGAGTCTCCAGGCATTGTATGCTGAGGCACGAATCAAAGGCCAGGTGGGGCTCTGATAACTCTCTAAACAAAGCTGTTTGTTCTGGAAGAGGAGAAAGCACTTTAATGTTTGTAAGAATTTTCCAAGAAATGCAGCTAGACCCTCTACCATCCCGGAAACCAGCCACTGGGATGGGGGAGGCTTAAGAAACAGACTTGAGTAGAGGGACACCTTGGAAATGTCACCTGAACCCCAAGAACCAACCAAGGAATTCATCCTATCCATGAAATTCGGCAGGAAGGGAAATCATACACCCCTTACTAAAACAAGTCTGTTCTCCTGCTCTGTGACCCTTCACTTCTCCCTGGCCACCCAGAGCTCCTAAGAGACACCAGTCAAGGTAAAGCATGTGGACGTAACCACACATTTATGGTCTTCTCAGTAGGATGAATTGAAGGACCATTGGTACCATTTACTCTGTCCGTGTAGGAGGATACAGAACTTTTTTTAAAGCTGCCCCTAAAACACACCAGCTCCAGCCAGGCATGGAGGCATGTAGACTCATGATCACAGCTACTGGGAAAGCTGGGAAAGAAGAACGAAGGGGGTCAAGGCAACATGAACGATTATCAAGACCCCGTTTCAAACAAAACGAAGGCTGAGGAGAAACCGCATGGTAGGGTCTGCCTAATGTTCAAAAGGCCCTAATTCAATTCCCATCTCTCTCTCCCTCCCTCTCTCTCCCTCTCTCTCTCTCTCTCTCTCTCTCTCTCTCTCTCTCTCTCTCTCTCTCTTTCTCTCTCACACACACACACACACACACACACTCACACTCACACAGATACACCCACATTCTCTCACACACACATACACACAGGGAGACACACAGTCTCTGTCTCTCTCTTACACACACACCTTCTCTTTCTCTTTCACACACAGAGTCACACACACACACACACACAAACACAAACACATAGACACCCATACATGAACACACACATACACACACACTCACATACACACACATACACACAGAGAGACACATACTCTCTGTCTCTCTTTCACACACACACCTTCTCTTTCACACACACACACACACACACACTTTCTCTTTCACACACACATACACACACTGTCACACACACATCCACCCACAAGTAAGAAGGGAGGAGGAAATGGACAGCCTGACTGAGGACGTGGCTCAGTTGAAGTGCTTGTATAGCACTCACAAAGCCCCGAGCTCAATTCCCAACACCTTATAAACTGGGGAGAGGTGTACATGCCTGTAACCCAAGTTCTTGGGAGGTACAGGCAGGAAGATCAGAAGCTAAAGAGCATCCCTCGCTACATAGTAAGTGTGAAGCCAGCCTGGGCCACATGAGCTGTCCAAAAAGGATAAACAAATAAACAAACAAAAATAGCTTTAACGGTAGAACGCCAGGGGATCAGACCCCAGTATGGGAAGATGGAGCCGGGAGACAGAAGGGACATCTTTCATCACATGGCACTGATGTGTTTTTCCACCAGCTTCTGCCACCATTCTGAGCCCCTGGAGTTTCTGGGAGGGTGGAGTTATCAGAAAGAGAAGGCGAGTCCACGGAGTCT
Organism: Rattus rattus; assembly: GCF_011064425.1. NCBI lineage: Eukaryota > Metazoa > Chordata > Mammalia > Rodentia > Muridae > Rattus > Rattus rattus. Next base: position 61,045,169 of record NC_046165.1, read on the forward strand.
GGCACTGGGATATGGGTTTCCTCTCATGGACTTCTCAAAGCCTGGCCTGTCTCTGAGCCAAAAACCCAAGGACAGGAGGTGCTCCCTGAGCACCTGGAAGACCTTGAGGAGTGAAAGTAGCCACTGTGAGGCGCATGCAGCCCTGCCCTGTTCCTAAGCCCCCTTTCATCCCAGGAATGTGTGTCTAAGACAAAGCCAAGTGACTTATCTTCTGCCTCTTGAGGTCATGGAAAAAGGCCTGAATTTGGACTCAAAAGACCTAGATTTGAATTCTAGTGATAGGTTGTGGCTTTGACTACCAGGGAGGCACAGAGCTCTTCCTGGAAGGCCTTCTAATGCCTGGCAAGAACCTAGTAAACAGAATTCCCACAGGTACTCCTGGTCCTTGGCACTTGCTGGGTTAGCTCTGGGCTTGGCTTCAATCTTGCTGGGCCACGGGGAGACAAGCTGGACCCTCGGTGGCCCAAGATCTGGAGTGGGTTGATGTGGTCAGACCTCTCTCCAAACCGTTCACGTTCCTGGGCAGCATGCTGACATGTGTATGTTTAACAGGACTTATACTGTCTGGTGCCGTACTGTATAGGTAAAACTCCACTTAACGTGAAGCTTTTACAGTGGGTTGTGGTGGCACATACACGTAATCCCAGAGCTTGGGAGGCTAAGTCTAGAAGACTGTGTATTTGAGAGCAGCCTATGCCGTAAGTTAAATGAGTACCAAATGAAACCTTCAATGGAGCTGGCTAGAAACACTGTCTGGAGCCCTCAGATGTACTTGCTATACACACACTCCGACTCTGCGGACAGGGGGCATCTCTAAATGGTTGCCTGTGTGTCCAACCTTTGGGCATTGAAACACGGCGTTGAATTTACAAAGCTCAGGCTTGAGAACGTCACAACCGGGTCACAAAAGCAGACCTGATGGTGTTTTAAATCGTTTTACCATCTTGTGTCAGGCCACACTCATTGCTGTCCTCTGCTTCCGTTTGGCACGTTAGACCTGCCTGACAGCACACTTGTGTTCTCTTTTGAAAGATCAGGTAAGAACTTGAGACTCAGTGATTCACTTTCCAAATGAAGGCCAGCCCAGACCATAGGGTTCCTCTTCCCTGCTCCAGCTGTCGAAAAAGGGATGCCAGGACAGGGGCCTCAATTTCCCTTCCACTCTGCCCTGCTCACTAAGCCCTGAGTTAGGTTTGGAACAAAGTCCCAGGAGCTGATAACTCCTACTTACTGAGTACATTCTGAAGACCAGACCCCTAGTCAAGTCCTTAATTGTCCCTCTCCAGTCTCTGCACAGCTCCAGCCCCATCAGAAGCTGCACCACCTCACCAAGCTTTTCTGCCTCCCAGTAATCACCATGACTCCGGGGAAAGGCGGTGAGTTCACTGCACAGGGCCCGCTCAGCCCTGTGGGCTTCTTTCTCTGTCAGCCAGATATTCTGCCCAGGATGCTTTGTGATAACTGCATCCCACCCACCCCACCCCACCCCTGTGTGTGTGTGTGTGTGTGTGTGTGTGTGTGTGTGCACATGTAAACACATACACACGTGCACATACAGGCCATCTCTCTATGAATAAACTCAATCCCAAGAGGGCCAGCAGCAGGGAGCAAACAAAGCTTCCCTTAGAAGTTGATCACACTAAGGTTAAGACCTGGGTGCTCAGACTGGTCTTGAGCCGGATTGTCCCAGTGTTTATCTGGTTCCTGCTAAGCCTGTCCCTGATGGAGTCTTCAGAAGCTGCAAGACATGAAAAACAAGGAAAACCCAGGGTGCCCCAGAGCTCACCAGGACCATATAGGTTTGCTAAGTCCCAGAGCTCACAGAAAGAACTCAAAAGTCCTTTCCACATTCCTCAGCGTCTCATCTCTGAGGGGTGCTAGTCCGAAGAGGCCAGGAATTGTGGCAGAGGAACCCACTCCGTTGTGGCGCCCACCGTGGCCCAGCTGTTCGGGGGAACACAGTGAATTCTCATGAGAATTCTGATAAATGGGCTCCTCCACCCCTCCCCCTCCCTCAATTAAAGCGAGCTTGTCACAGTCCCGGTGCAGAAACCACTTCCAAGCCAGGCATGACATCAACATTTCAGTGATAAGGGGTGGACAATGGGGTGTTAGACTAATAGAAAAACAGCACTGGATAAGACCCGGCTCCTGATACTCAGACTGATGGGAAATACCATTGTCTGTCGAGTGTCAGCTGAGTCCCAGGGCGACAGGGATTCCAGAGCCAGGGAGACCTTGTGAGGCATGGGGGAGGGGACAGGAGAGCCAGGGAGACCTTGTGAAGCATGGGGGGAGGGGACAGGAGGAGGACGGAGGGCACCCGGAGGGGATCCAGTGAGCAGAGGCCACAAGTGCTACAGAACCGAGTCTTACAGATTGTGGGAGCCTAGAGCTGCCTGGCGCCTAGGGTATCCCTTCCCAGAAGCATGTGGGGCGGGGCGTGCCTGTGGCCTTCATCCTGGGTCTGTAGCAGGCTCCAGCAGAGATGGAATTCAACTTTCCACCTTTCTCCATGCTCTTCTCAAGACATGTGCCTGACCAAACTAATGGGCGTACCCGGTTCTTTGTGCTCCAAGGTTTATTTTATTGTTTACAAAGTGGAGGATCAAACCTAGTGTCGGTGTGTGGTAGGCAAGCGCTCTACCGACTGAACTATGTCCTCAAGAGCAGTTTCCATAGAATTTCAAATTTTTGATCTAAGTGAGTTACAAACGTGGTTGTTTTATTTGAAGTCAGCTAATGATAAAAGAATATTTAACATCAGAAGAAAAGTAACGAGTATGGTACCATCTATCACCTCCCTCTGCAGCCCTCTCTCAGGCTCCGCCCCCTGGAAACCAGAGTTAGATCCTAGCTACCGGTCTTCACTTCTGAATCAGGAGTCAAGCTGTTGTATCTTCCCTTCCAAACTGCAAACTTCCTCCCCCACATCCGTGCAGTGTCTGAATTAAATAATCATCATTGATTATTCTGAGAATAAAAATATTTCTGTGAGCCCGTTTCTGGGATCTCTGTCCTCACATGGATCTACTCTCCTTTCCTGAGCACCGTGGGTCTCCCTGGTGAAGACTGGTTTTTACTTGCTGAGGTGCCGGGCTCTGGAAATCAGCTTTGCTTTCTGTGTTCACAGGACTGAATCTGTTGCTACTCCCTAGCCTTGGCAAGTTAAGCCTGGTCCCTCTTCATTCACCACCTTCTCTCATTGGGAGCTTCCACGATGGTATCATTTAAAGTATATCTTCCTCCTTCATCGTACTGGACAGAAACACATGCCGTTCAGCCATGAGAAACATTTCTTATTTCTTAGGTAGTTTCTGCCTCCGCCCACAGTTCCTTTGTTCCCTTTCTAGAGTTTCTATTTGCCAGGACATTAGAAACCTGGCTGGGGACTTCAATCTTTCTGTTTCTACTTTTCTGGGAGTTTCTTCAGCTTTGGTTTTATGCTGACCTACAAATTCTACAAATTTCCCCTATTGAATTCTGGTCATCCTTTTTCTGTATGATGCATTCTTATTAACCGCCCCCTCCCCCAGTCTTATTAATCAAGAAGATACTTATTGAAACATACTGATTAATTATAGGTTTCTGTGGTTTTTGATCTACTTCTCACACTATTTGGTTACCTCTCACTTCTTTGTACACCATGTTTTTATAGAAAAATTTTTAAAATTATTGTTAGCATCACAATATTTTCACACATGTACACCATGCTTGAATCGTACCCCCCCCACACGCATACTTTTACCACTCCCTAGAAACTAAATAACCGTTTCTTTTGGTGCCTTTAGACCTGGATGGTGGCCCTTTTGCATGCTGGTCAAGTTCTGGTCCACTAAGCCACATCCTTGGCTGTAACCCCCTCTCTAGCCTCTGTTTCTCTCCCCTCCACTGATGGACCATGAGGAGTGAAGAAATGTCTGATAAACTGTACCCATTTTATGGATGGGAGCTTTGTATGCCATGCTCCTGTGTTTTAGCTGAATAAGAAGAAAATACCCACACAAGTACACGCAAGTGACAAGGCACACAGATTTGTCATTTTGTCAGATTTGACTGCCTCAAGCTGCACACTTTCACACACAGAAGAGTTAGGAATTCTCTTGTTTCAACCGTAGTATGGCTTCTTTTATTTCAGGGAGAGAGTGTTAAGGGGAGCAGGTCTCATGTAGCCCAGGCTAGACTTGAACTCACTAAGTAGCTGAAGATAGCCTTGAACTTCTGATCCTCCCGCCTCTACTTTCCTAGTGCTGGAATTGAGTCATGCACTAGGTTTTAGTGGTGCTGGGGATTGAGCCTAAGGTTTTGTGCATGCTAAGCAAACACTGCCAACCCAGCTGTAACCTTTTGTATGGTGATGCGTCTGGCTGCTGATCAGTGCTTGTTGATGCGTTATTTGTATTAAATTAGCACTTCCTCCTTCATGAGGTTATCCGGCTACCCAGAAAACAAAAGGGAAGTGCCAGAGCTCCTGAGGCTAGAAGATTCTGTCTTAGGAACTCAGACTGAGACATGAAGGTGCAAGAGCAGCCAATGTTTGCACTGGGCTGAATCTCATTGAGTTAATTTGGCTGGTCATACTCAGTGGGGAAACTCAGGCTGTTCTGGAAGGAGCACGGTATTTGGAAACATTAAACTTTATGCTTGGAAGCAGGTTGTCATCGGAGAGCACAATGTATTTCTCTGCTCTTCAGGAATTCCCTCTGCAGTAACAGTTGCCTCGTTTTACACAGTTGAAACCAGCTATAGTTTGGAGCCCCTCCCCCCTCCACTTCGATGACTTAGGAGAGAAAGAGACTAGAAGATTCAAATAGCAGTCTCTCCAGTGACTGTCATGGAAGCCAGAGCCTCGCCCATGCTGGCAGCTGAGCCCAGTCACTCAGTTCCCTCTCTCCCAAGGCTTGTATGCCTGTGTCCATCCATTCTTTCTGTTCCTGGTCCCTTTGATTCCTTCAAAGAGCAGAGTTCTCAGGGCTGGGCACGTAGCTCAACTGGTACATTGTTTGTGTGAGCCGAGTTCACTGCATAAAACAGGGTGGGAAGGAGCTGGCCTCTAATCCCAGGACTTGAGACTGGAAGCAGCAAGCTCAGAGGCTCAAAGTCAGAAGTTCAGGCTCATCCTTGGCTGCTTCATGAGTTTGAGGCCAGCTTGGGATACATAAGACCCTGTCTCAAAAACAAGAACAACAATAGCAAAACAACAGCACCCCAAACTAAGCAACAACAAAGAATTCTGTAGAGAAAGTGGCTGCTCTAGTCTATCTGTGCCACCCACACCTCTGCTACAAGGTAGCACTCTTATCTTCTTGTGTCCAGCCCCATTCTCCAGCCCCGCTAACATGCTGCCTTTGCCTTCTTGAGGCTCTCAAGAAGAAAACTCAGGTAAAGGAGACGCCTTCAGTATTTGACTGAAACACTACTCTGTCCCCAGGAAACTCTGACGAACACCCTCCAGGGGATCTTTGCTGTCAAAACCCAGACTGCCAGGCATCACGGCGTGGCCCTGCCTTGGTACATAGTTGGCACTTAATAAATACTATGGGATTTGTTTAACTAGACTTCAAATATGTAGCCCCCGACCGCATATGGTTTACTATCAAAAAAAGTGACCAGAGAACTGTTTACATAAAATCAAAGATATGTTTTCAAATACTAAGACAAAGAGATGGCTTTTAAAATAATTAATCAGCAGGAACGCTGGGTGGCCGCTCACTCAGTTCATGCTCACCAGACATCTGCGGAACTGAGAGGATCACCCAAACAAGTGGAGGTCACCCCTTTTTCACCAAGCTCCTATCCACATTCCAGACACCCTGTCCTTCTCAATCGGAACCGAAAATGAAGTCATAGCCATTAGACTGAGTGGAAACTTCCTTTGCCTTCTCTTCCTTTTCCAGACTGGGTGATGTCCATGGATACAGTTTCTAACCGTTTTTTGCATGCAAGGCCTGATATCTGATAATGATTGCATAATGTGGCTACAGCTATTCATTCTTCCCTCACAAGAAATAGATTCCGTGGGGCATAGCGGCACATATCTGCAATTCCAGCATCTGGAGAAGCAAAGGCAGGAGGATTGTGAGATTGGGATTAGCCTGGACTGTGTAATGAGATGTGTCTAAAAGAGCAGTAACAGAAAACACAGTCCATGTATCTAGGCATTTTGTACATGCATGAATCTAAGCCTCACTTTTCAGTGATGCCTCCCTCTACCTCAGCTGGGAAGGAGTCTCTGCTCTCTGCTAACACCATAACTTCTTTCCCTCTACTTCTCTAATCACTCTCTTTTTCTACTAGACACTATTCTGTGAGGTCTGCAACAATGCTGTTGCTTTCTCTAGTATAACCTTGGCAGAACAGAGCAGTGGTCTGGAAAGACCTCTTAGTGGGAAGAGTGGACTAGGGAGATAAGGGGTTAGGACTGGAGGACCTGCAGCCCAGCAAGACACAGTGGTGGTTTCCGCAAGGCAATAGATTTGAGTGTAAGGTGAACAGATATAGAAAGAGACGGAAACAGTGCTGCCCATCAAGATGGGCAGATGAAGGGAGGTGAGACAGAGGCAACCCCTGGCATTTGACCCTATCTTTCACCTTAATATTTCTATTCACCTTGGCCATGTTTCCTGGGATTTTGCCCTCCTGGTTGTTGTGGTAAAAATTATTTGGGTGTTTCTACCCTCCCTGATCATTTAGTTACCCCCAAAATACACAAAACCTTTATATTTACAATAAACTTTAATAGCACTAGAGCTAGGCAGATATGAAATCTCTGTTATTTTGTGTACTTCTCTGTCAATAACCCCAAGGTATAACTTGCCAGGTTCTGCCTAGGCTGCTCCTACTCCACCATGCTGGCCCTGTGCCCACGCTCTCTGGCCCCGTGGCATTTTCTTCTTTCTTCCCCTCTTTTCTCGAGCTCTCTCCTCAGACCAGAGCCTGCAACCTGGAGCCTCACCCTACCTCTCTTCTGCCTAGCTATAGGCTATAGGCATCTTTAGTCAACTACTAGTTTTAAATTAAGGAGCAAGGTTATGTAACATTACTGGTGTATGTGAGATCTGAAGGGCCAGTATTTAGCATTACAATACATAGCAACAAACCAAATCCCAGTACCTGGTGGCCAGACTTGGCAAGTATACTGGGGCTGTGTCTCCCTGACCCTCCAGCACTCACACCTTCTCCATCTATGCCTCAGCCTCACTCCCCATGCCTGGATCTTTTTATCACTCTTGTTGAGCTTTAATAGTGATGACTTCAAGTTCCCTGTCTTCCTCTAAATACTTTTTTTTTTTTTTTAGTTAATCTCCAAATTACAGCAGTACAGAGGAATTACCTCTCACCAAATCCTTTCCATTTTCTCTAAGGTCTGCCTGAGGTTCCTTATACTACCCAATGGGACTCAAAGTCGCAAGTTCTTACTAGTGATAGCCTGACTGTATCCGTCAAGACTCAGGTCTGAGGAACAGAAGCCCAGAACAAATGAACCTTAGCGAGCAAAGGCAGAAATCACAGGCTCGGTGAGTGTGGCAGACTACCACAATGTACATGGTAACATCTGGTACTTGAGTGTCTCTCTCCATATCTGGCTTGCCCCATTTGTTGTTAATATCACCAAAGAGTCTCAATTACCATTAAGGAGGCTATCAGGACCCCAGGAGCCACAGATCATGATCCGCAAAGAAGGAAAGAGCTTTCTGAGTCTCCACATCACTCTGTAGGGTAATAATAATTGGCTCTGATCAGGCCTTATACCCACATCTCAGCCAATCAGTGTGAGGCAGGAGGGACGAGGTGAGAAATTGAAGCCAGTGTAGATTATAAGCTCTCCCTGGGGCCTCAGTGTGTGACCTACCAGAATAGTATAAAGTCAACGTGTGTACCCCACAATGGAAGCTTGCTAGGTCCTGAAGTCATTTATGTGACAGACACATCAGGGATAAAGTATGGCCCTGGAGAAACAAAGATGAGTCCAGTTTGTCCTGGCCAACAGGGTTTAGTCAGTAAGTGGCTTAGTTATCGTATTAATTTCTTCTCTCTTTCCTGCAACAAGCTGAGTTTGATCCCTGTGTAATGACTTACCTTGGATGTCATCTTAAAACACTTGGAAAGAGGGAACCTCAATTTAAAAAATTGCCTCCATCGTATTGTCCTGTGGACATGTCTGAGCGTCTTCTTGATTTCTAATTGATGTTGGAAGGCCCGGTGCATTGTGGGTAGTTCCATCCCTAGGCAGGGGAGCTTGGAATGCATAAGACATGAAGCTGAAGGTGAGCCTAGGACCAAGTTAGCAAGCAGCAGTCCTCCAAGGCCTCTTCCATTTCTTTCCTTAGCTTCTTGCTTTAGTTCTCACCCTGGCTTCCCTTGGTGACTGACTAACCTGCAATCGAAAACAACCCTTCTCCTCCTCGAATGCTTTTGTTCATGCTGTTAATCACAACATGGGAAAGCGCTCTAGGACACCGTGGAACCCACAGTGAGAGCAGCTCAGCAAGGGAGAGGCTTATTTTGGCTTACGGTTTGATGAAACTGTCCCTCGTGATGGGGAATTCAGGGCAGCAGGGGTGCGGGACAGCTGGTCGATGGCGTTGGCAGTCAGGAAGAAAAGGGAGGCCGATGATGGTACCTTTGCTTTCTCCTTTTGACCCAGTCAGGTACTTCAGCATGCAGAATGGTGCCACCCAGATTCAGGATGGGTCTTTTCTGTTCAGTAAAACCTTTCTAGAAATACCCTCATAGACATACCCAGAGGTGTTTTCATGGTGACTTCAAATCTAGTCACGCTGACCATGAAGATTAGTCACCACAGCCTTGAACTAAATATGTGTAGTTGAGTTTAGGTGGCCATCGTGGGCACAAACTGTGTGTTTTCAGGGGCCACAGAGGGAGTGACTCGGAGGCTCGCCTGTGAGAGCCAGAGTCGAACAGCCCAGGAGGTGTGGTACCTACCAGGTAGTAAGTTATTCTGTACAGAAGGCAGTTGTATGTGCACGTGTGTACACATGTGGAAACTGTAAACAGTGTTTTCTTCAATCACTTGCACCTTATATTTGAGATATGGTCTCTCCCTGAGCTCATAGATTGTTTGACTGGTCACCAAGCCCCAGGATCCTCCTGCCTCTGCCTCCCAGGGTTACAGTTCTTTCTGACTGCAGATGCCACATGACCAGCTGCCTTACACCCTTGCTGCCATAATTTCCCTACCATGAAGGACAGTTTCATCAAACCAGGAACTAAAATAAAGCCTTCCTTTCTTGGGTTGCTCTTGCTATAGGTTCCAGGGTGTTATAGTAATGTTTTCTGTCTTAGTTAGGATTTTACTGTTGTGAACAGACACCATAACCAAGGCAACTCTTATAAATGAAAACATTTAAATGGGGCTGGCTTACAGTTTTGGAGGTTCAATCCATTATCATCATGGATGGAAACACAGCATCATGCAGACAAAGAGCTGGAGGAATTCTATATCTTGATCTGAAGGCAACCAGGAGAAAACTCTTCTGCAGGCAGCTAGGAGACTATCTTTCACACTGTGTGGTGTTTGAGCGCTCAAAAACCTCAAAGACCCCCCTCACGAAGACACACTTCCTCCAACAAAGCTACACCTACTCCCACAAGGCCATACCTCCTAACTGCCATTTCATATGGGCCAAGCATATTCAAACCACCACACTTTGCACTGTTATGATAAACAGTGTAAGCAAAGGCAACTTGGAGGGGAATTGTGCATTTTAGCTTTTGCCCGAGCTGAGTGAATACACACACCGTCTCAGGCTGTTTTGGGGCATCCATGGTGCTGCTCCTTTCCAGTCACAGTCTTTTTCTGTGTCACCAACCCCATGTCAGGCCCCTGATTCTTTTCTTTATACTGGAAAAGTATAAAGCCACTATCCTACCCAATGGCCTCCTATTTCCTGTCCCAATCATCTCAGACTTTAAAAAATAGTGGTGTGTGTGTGTGTGTGTGTGTGTGTGTGTGTGTGTGTGTGTGTGTGATGCGAATGTGTGAGGGTGAATGTGTATGTGCTACACCATGCATATGGCAGTCAGGGCACAACTTTCAGAAGTCTGTTATCTCCGTTCTATGTCCCAGGATCAAATACAGGTTGTTGGACTTATGCCATAAGTTGCTTTCTTTCTTTTTTTTTTTTTTCTTTTTTCTTTTTTTCGGGGCTGGGGACCGAACCCAGGCCCTTGCGCTTCCTAGGCAAGCGCTCTACCACTGATCCAAATCCCCAACCCCCATAAGTTGCTTTCTTGCTGGCCTACTGTGTGCATTTTTACCACCGATACTTGAACCCCACAGGCATCTGGGTGGTGACAATTCTTGGGTCAGATTTAGTCTAGACTATTTTCTTTTTTTTAAATTTATTTTCTTTTATGCATGAGTGTTCTGTCTGCATACACATCTGCATGCCAGAAGAGAGTATTAGATTCCATTTATAGATAGTTGTGAGCACCAGGTGGATGCTGGGAATTGAACTCAGGTCCTCTGGAAGAGCAGACAGTGCTCTTAACCACTGAGCTACCTCTCCAGCCCCATAATCCAGACTATTTTCAAGGCCTCCCCTATGACTCCTGGACTATAAACTGGTTCTTGGCCATAAAGAGAAATGGTCCTCCAAATGGCCTGACAGGAGGACAGAGCACTACACACAGAAGATCAGCTACTAGGGACTGTGGAGATGACTCAGTCAATCAAGTGTTTATGATGTAAACATGAGGACCTGAGTTCCATCCCCAGGACCCACATAAAAGCCCTGTAAGGTGGCCTGAGCCTATAATTCTAGAGCTGGGGAGGCAGAGGCAGGATGGTCCTGGGAACTTCTGGCCAGCCAGTGCACCAGAATCTGTAAGCTCAAGGTTCAGTGAGAGAACCTGTCTCAAACATACGGTGAAGAGTGACTGAAGAAAACACTAGATCTCTAGTCTCAACATACATCCACATGTGTACCCAAGGACACACACAGATACACAGACACACTCTCAGCTCCCATCTCTACAAAGCAGCATAGCTGTGTGTGCAGTTTCTAAATTAGTGCAGCTCCATAGAATCCACCCTCCGGGGCGATCATGTAAATCCTAACCGGGAGGCTGGAGAATCAGGCAGTCTGCCCCATCGCTCCGTTAATGGCCCTACCCCACTTGTGCTGCTGTGTGGGTGGATCGTTTATGACCGCCCTGGACATGATGCTAGCTGGCACACAGCACGTGAACAGGTGATGGGTTGTCTATGGCAGAAGACAAGACAGGAAACATGTTAAATAACTCAGAGTGTCCTGGGAGCAACACTGCTTGGTTGGTCCTACTCAGTAAGGTCAGAAGCACGAAGTGGCTGGGGTGTATGTTGAAGAGCAAGGCACCCATGGGTTTATTCCACAAAGATGCCATGTCAGTCCTATACAAATCGAGCCCCAGGTTCTGTGTTATCCAAATGAAGCAGGAAGGAGGCAGAGGAACACACCCAGAGGGCAGGGACAAGCCTGACCCAGGGATCCCAGAGAAGACTTTGCTGAAGGGGCAGGCACCACTCATGTCTGCATGTTGGTTCTGGAAGCCACAAAAGCAAGAAGAAGAAGAAGAAAAAAAAAAAAAACTCACAGAATTGCTCCCACAGGACAGGGGGTGGGGTGGGGGTTGGGAAGGGAGGGGTCTGGGGGAAAGGAAGGACAGAAATAATTACGTGAGCTGGCACCCTGCCCTGGTAAAAGAGTGAGTCCTGGTAGCCCAGGGGAGAAGGAGCCAGGACGCCTTTAATGCTGCAGGTGTCAGAGTAGAAAATTTTCCATGAAGAGGGGACTTGTTCCACACGATTAAAATAACCACTCGGGCGCACTTGGCAAGCACTTTCTGTTCACACTTTGAGGCCTGTCCTTCTGGAGACCTGAGGATAACAGGAATTCCTTTTCCTTTCACACACTATTGAGGAAAGGGGGGAAACTGGTCTGGGGACAGGGGCAAGCTGGGGAGGCAGGGTTCTAAGACGTGTTGCTGAAAGCCTTGAGCGAGGCTGGACAGTGAAAAGCGTGCTGGGTAACAGCTAGGCTTGGGGACTAATGGGGAATGAGGTGACACACGACCTTGCCCAGGATATCAGTTGGGAGCCTGGACCCCTAGTGACAGTGTCTCAGTAATGTCACATCCAGGCTGTGAGTGAGCGGACACTCTCCTCTGTAATGCAAAGCTGGCTCTCTTTCTCCATTGTGGCTCGGGACCTGTATGAGGAGAAGCCAAGATGCACCCCCCTTCTTAGAGCAGGTTGTGGGTCTCGCTGCTTGCAACACACATGGCACTGGGAGATCGGATCATGCTGAATGCTGGGAACGGGCAGTCGCTAAAGCCTCCAGCTTCTCCATGAGGACAGACAGTGTTGCTAAAGCCTCCAGACTCCCCAGTCACACCCTCACTATTTTTCTTTTGTTTCTTCAGACCTGAAGCACAGACTGGTCATAACCTGGTTCCTCTTCACAGCATCCATTCAGCATCTGGGGGTGAGAGTGACATTTTTATTATTGGACAGAAGCTAAAGTTAAACATTTTCTCTTCCCTTAATTTCCTAAAAAATGCCCTCTGGCAATGTTGTCAGGTTCCTCACTGTCATAAAGGATGCTTAGAACTTACCCAGGCTGCTCAATGCCCTTGCTTTTCCTCCCCCTAGAAGCCCCAGACATTAGTAAGGACGTTAGGAGACATCAGAGGAGGTCTTCCTTGGGGATCTCAGGCTTCACTGAATTCTCTCTTGTTGTTGTCATCATCATTGTCATCATCCTCTTCCTTGTCCTCCTCCGCCTTCCTCTTTTCCCTTTTCTTCTCCCTCTCCTTCCTCCTCCTCCTCTTCCTTCTTCTTTTCCCCCCTCTCTCCTGCCCTCATTTCTCCCTACAACCCCTGCGTTCACCTTTGCTTTCCTAAAACCCTTATCTAAGGTTCTACCCAGGCATTACTACAGCACACCCCTCTGGGAACTTGCTAGGAAAGCAGATATGGAGGCTGCTCTTGCCTCTAAATAGAGCCCAGAGCCTGCATTTGTAATCTCTCCACACAGGAATCACACCAAGGACAATGACCTCTCTGGGCCATGCAGTTTAGAAACATGGACAGTTACCACAGCCTAGCATCTGTCCCAGTGGGCAGATCTGAAGAATATATTCCAGTGAGTGTCACCATGGCACACGTGAAAGGGCTCAGAATACAACTGCTGGTGGCCAATTGGCTAGCTATGTCAACTGGATGGATGGGTGGCTGGGTGGCTGGATTAGAAGCACAGTTAAGTGCATGCATAGATAGATAGATAGATAGATAGATAGATAGATAGATAGATAGATAGATAGATAGATAGATAGAGATAGATAGATAGATGGTAAAACAAAACAAAATAAACGAACAAACCAAAACAGGTATGATAGTATACACTTAATCCTGGCACTGGGAAGCAGAGACAAGAGGGCCACGAGTTCAAAGCCAGTGTGGACTCACAGTGAGTTATAAGTCACCTTGAACTGGAGAGAGGGAAGATGAGAGAGAAAAAGAGAGGGGGAAGGGGGAGAGAGAGAGAGAGAGAGAGAGAGAGAGAGAGAGAGAGAGAGAGAAGCCAAGCTCTGTTTCTTTCATGATTTTAATCAAAATTCCTTCAAAGTGAGGTATATGGATGGAGCAGGTTTCCCCGAGACATGAGCCTGACCTTATGCTGCTGCTGTAGGCAAAGATAGGAACAGCTCCAGCATGATGGTGAGGTTTGATCCCATTTCTGACTAGCTGCGTGTGCTGAGGGGAGTCACTTAACCTCTCTAAGACTGTTTCCCGTCCTCAAGGAGACTGTTGCCAGCATCTCCTCTCAGGAATTTGGTGACTCCAAGGCTCTATGGAGTAAAAGTGCCTGTGAGCCTACTGTGTGCCCTCTATTCCAGCTGCCTTCCTCTCTTACAGACCTACTCGCTGCTCCTCCCTGTGTAAAGTCAAACCCAAACTACGTTATTTCCCATTAGAGTCAAACATTGAAATATGACTCTCTGCTCAAGTCTCTAGACAGGAAACTCTAAGGTCCCTTAGGGTCCATCGTGGCCACAATCATCTCTGGTTGAGAATAAGGGACATGATTAAAAGCATGTTACAGAGCATGGGCCCTACCTGAAAAAGGAACACTTAGACAGGAGAATGGGAGCTGGTCGAGGCTAAACACAACCCCATAGACATCTCCTGGGACTTCCGAGGAACAGCTATTTTCCCTAACTCCAGACTGTCTTCCATGTGGAAGAGCCTTCCCTTCTCTCTGATTGGTTCCTTCAGCCTGGATGCTTCCCACTTCTTGCCTTGGACCTGTCGTCTGCTCCATGCCCACTTCCTTAGTCTGATGCTGCCAAAGTTAGAAGTGTGCCCTCCGCTGGGGGTCACTCCAGCTTTAAGCACTGCATTTAATGTGTCTCCTCTGGAGCTGGTGATACTAAACCAAGACATAGACAGTGCTCGTGAATAGTCGGTGCTCCCTGAGCTCTGAATCATGACACTAGGAGCAAGAGGAGGCTAAAGGAGGAAGGGCCCCACATGGACCAGGGGCCTCACATGGGCTTAAGAGGCAAGAAGCCTCCTTAGATGAGAAAGAAGTAGGCCAGGTGCCTGGAAAGAACATTCAGAGGCCCTGGAGGGATGGAAAGAGGCCGGCTGATAAGCTGCAGCTCTGGTAGAACTGCTGCCGGAAGAGGAGGGGAAGGAGCGTCCTGTGGAAGAGTCCTGGGGAAGGAAAGTTGGCTTAATGACAGGTACTCTGCAATGAAGGGCCTTCAGATCAATGCCCAGGCCCTGTAAGCCATAACCTCCTTCTTCAGACCCCTCCTTTCAGGCAAGAGGCTATACCACGAACTGGCCACGGTTTCCCAGAAGACTAGGGCTGCCTCATTGATTGGCCTGTGAAAAGCCACTTGGCAGACTGGTTGCCGAGAAACGGCCCTGGAGGCCAGGGTTGGGATTAGTGAGTAGCCCTGTTTGCTCTCCTTGTTGGGAGGAAAGGGGACTTTGGTCTCAGCTTATCAAACTGCCCTGAGTTTGAAAGCCCAGGAATGCAGCCTTGGGCAAACGTGCAGGTTCACAGGACACCCATTAATCAAACAGCTCCCTTCCCTCCACCTCAATAACGTGATCCCCACTTCACACACACACACACACACACACTCACACACTCACACACACACACACACCCCACACGCCGCAATCCCCTTTCTTTCTTCCAGAGGTCCCAGGAAAGAGAAGCATAGACCACCAGGCTCTCTCTGGGCTCAACAGAGCAACCTTAGGAAAGCAGTTCACCGTGAAAGCTAAGCCCCTCTGGAGTTTATTTGGTGGGCCACAAGGCAGCCTAAAGACCAGCTGGGGCTTCCAGAAGGTGAGCAGAGCCAACGGGTTTCTCTACCTGCTCTATATCCCAAGTAGCACACTGTCTCCTCAAAATAAAAAATAAAATAAAATACAATAAAAAAGTTCTCCATAGTAACTTTTAGAAAATATTTCTTCAGGTAGGAGTTCATGCCTTTCCCTGAAGTACTACTGACAACCAATGTCCTTAGGGGTGGAAGGGAAACTTTCTCCAGTGACGTGGCCGTTGTAAGGTCATGCTCCCATCAGCCTTCTTGCTGAAACTCATTGGGTCACACACACAAAAGGATGTGGAATGAGAATGGGATGAATTGAGAAGAGGAAGATAAATGGGGATGGGAGGGGCCAAAAGAATGGGAGGGGCCAGGAGAAGGTAAAGGTGGGGCTGGAGAGGTGGCTTAAATAACCTAGCTGCTCTTCCAGAGGACACAGGTGCGGTTCCCAGCATCCACATGGTGGCTCAGAACCCTCTGTAACTCCAGTTTCAGATGACCTTTAACCTCTGTAGGCACTGCACACATGTCGTGCACAGACAAATGCAGGCAAAACACCCATGCGTATAAAATAGAGCTCTTAGTTTGAAAACCAAGAAGGTAATTGCAGGGAGGAATATAATTGAAAGGCATCATGTATCTGTATGAAAGTCTCTTTACAGTCCCGTGGAACGAAAAAGTAGCATTCGTTTTCCTCTACCACTTGTGGAACAAAACTGAGTCACCATCAACACAGAGGCCAAAGCTCCAAGCGTCTGAGCTTTACAGAGGAGGGTAGACCAGATACCCCTGAACTCCGGGGGGGGGGGTGGCTGTAAATAACAGTAAATGTGCCTTGCTGATAGTGGGAGACACAGACCTCCATGCTCCAGTGCTAGAGCCTAGGTGGGGAAGGTTCTGGCTTTCGAGAGGCCATGCAGTGTGAGCTGGCTGTGATATGGCTACCACAGGGCTAATGTCAACTGTAACAGGAGAGAGACCAGGAGGAAGATCGAATGTTAAACCTCCCTTTTCTAAAACACTGTGCTCCACCCTGTGCACAACACTCGAGTGTTCCATGAAAAGGAAAGCCTCACTCAGCAGAGGCGCCGACTGGGAGAGACTTCCAACTATTGGTGAGCTTCCAGAGCAGAGCCAGGAGCTGTATGCTGAGGGAGATCTGGTCAAGTCTCAACTCTATCCCCTGCCTCCTCCTTCACAAGTCACCATAGCAAGGCCTCCTGAACCCTGGCCCAGATGTTGGCTGGTCCTGGCCCTCTCTCCACCTGTATGCCAATGGCCACTCTTGCTCAAGTCAAGGGGCCACACTGTTCCCCTTTGTACATCCTTTCCCCTCAGTCTGAAGTGCTCTGAGGATCTGACTCCCAGCTGAGCAACCTTCTCCATCAGATGTATCCCAGCACCCTACCTCTGGCCCACTAATGTCTTCCCATTGTCTCCCTTCACTTCCTCATCAACTATGTGTGGCCAGTCACACATCGGTCCCCAGCTCTCAGTCAGTCTCTCTCTGAGTATTTACTAAATGTAGGGTGACAGCTTTCAAAGACAAGGGTTGGAGAAGCAGCTCATCGGTTAAGGGTGCTTGCTCCGCCATCGTGAGAACTAGAGTTTAGATCTCCCAGCAACCATACAGCAAGATAAGTGTCCCCACGGTGCCTGTAACCCCATCTCTGATGAGAGCTGAAACAAGAAAACCGCTAGGGCTTACAGACTCCAGCCCAAGCAAGAAAGTGTGGGCCCTGGACTGAAAGAGAGACCCAGCCTCATAGGAATGACAGAGATAGAAGGCAACACCACACACACACACACACACACACACACACACACACACACACACACACACTACATATTTTTAAAGAATAAGCACTGTCATGTGGGAAAAGTTTTCAGTTCTGACCAGGGTAGCTCAATAGTCAGGGAAGCAACAGAGACAGGAACCAGGAGAGTGTCAAGTCCCCGTATCACCTTGCTCTCTGAACAGGATACCCAAGGGGGTGTGCAGAGGGATCGTTTTAATGATCTGACCTCTGGATTTCTAGCTCCAAACTTTGAGAATTAGTTCACACACACAAACACAACATGTATGTTTTAGTCAGAGCCACTAGCCTTGGATCTCACATTAGCGAGCTGGGCTGAGCTACATTAAGCCCTGAGAAACCAATCACCATTTTATAAAGGCCTGCTCTGCTTTTCTTGAAAGACAAAATGGGGGAGTTTGGCCAGCAGCCAGCAGGTCTTCAGAGAGAGAGAGAGCTGGGCTCTTCTCTACCTTGACTCTGCAAGGTCAGCACTCTGCTCACCGCCTCCTCCTAGAGAGCTGAGCCCTGCTTCCCACCAAAGGACATAGGCCCAGAAGGCTGAGAGCTGAGCATGGGGATGGGGTCTTGGCATCAGAGCCTTCCCAGGTGCAGCGGGGAGGAGAGGTGACCTCAGCAGCCAGCACAGCTCCTTGGCCCCGGTGGGCCATCCTCCCTGACAACAAGGTCACTGTTATCTGCTCCGTGAGCATGCTCACAGGGCCTGGACACCCTCCAAATATGTGCAGGGAGTTTTAGCCTAGCCCAAAACCAAAAGGCCTCCTACGCCTAACATTTTCCAAATGCTATAGACTCTAATCAAGGACAAGAAAAATAAAGGCACTTTGGAGGTTATTTCTATAGCGACCACTGTGGCTGTGACCTCTGAGCATGTACACATGCATGTCAATGTGTGTGCGACAGTGTCTAAGCGAGTCAGCGTGTGCATGTGTCATACATGTGTGCATCAATATGTCTGTGAACACGTGGCAATGTATGTGTGTATGCATGTGTCACTACATACATATGTTGGTCTGTGTGCCAATGGGTCAGTCTGTGTATGTGTGTATCTGTGTCCACGTGTTGGGAAGGACGTAGAAAGCCATCCACTTTGTGAGACTAAGTTCATAGTTGTGAGAATGAGGACATGTGCCTGTAATTGCTGTACTTGGGAGGAGGTTGAAGGAGGAGCTGACATTCAAGGACATTCAGTTACACAGCAAAGTCAAGGTCAGCCTGGAATACAGGAGACTCTATCAGTTAAATTAAACTACGAATTTTAAAGCCTGGCATAGTGGCACCCCCCTCTACTCCCAGCCCTCAGGGGACCGAGGCAGGAGGATCCAAGAGCCTGCATGTGGAGCCAGTCAGGAGGTTTCAAGTCTCACTTGAAGACTTCTTTCCATTGGACCTCCATCTTAGCCAGAACCTGGGCTGGGTGTTTTTTGGTTTTGTTTTGTTCTTAGAGTATAATTACATCATCCCCCCTTCCCTTTCCTCACTCCAAACCCTCCTTTCTCTTAAATTCATGGCCTCTTTTTATTAATAGTTGTTACATGCATATTTGTATACACATGTATATTCCGAAATGTAATCTGCTCAGTCTGTATAATGTTAGCTCGTCTGTGCAAGCATGCCGGGCTGACCATTTGGTATTGGATAACCAATACGTTTTCTCTTCCCTGGAGAAGCTATTTCTTCCACTCCTTGCATTTCTTAGTTGGCTGTAGTTCTTGTGTAGGGTCGAGGCCGTGTGTTCTTTCCTTGTCCACTTTGGCCTCTCTGTTGTTGTCCTTGTTCAGTTACTGTTTAGGTAGTCATGTTGGGGAGACCTTATGGGTATGAATTTTGACATTACTAGGAGACTCAGTCTCGGCAAACTCCCTGATCTCCTGTCTCTTACAAACTTCCCACCCTCTTTTATCCGGTGTTCCCTGAACCTTAGGTGTGGGAGTTGTTTTGTATCCTTGGAACTGGACTCCATTGTGGCTTTCTTTTTTTTATTTTATTATTTTTATTTACTTTTTTTTTTTTTAGTATTTTGAGACAGGGTTTCTCTGGCTGCCCTGGAATTCACTCTGTAGGTCGGGTTGGCTTCGAACTCAGAGATCTGCCTGCCTTTGCTGGGTGTGTGTTACTACACCCTGCTCTTGGATGTGGTTTTCTAAGTGTAGCTGCACACGCTTGTCATCCTAGCACTGAGGAGGATGAGGCAGAAAGAGGGTGAGTTTAAGGGTCTACAGTGAAACCCTAAGTCAACTAATACAAACACCAAAACAATACAAGAAGGTGTCCAACCCTTAAATGTATTGTAACTTAGAAAGACCTCAGTTGGGTAAGAGAGAAAAATGGGCGATAAAAAACATAGCATGTGGGATCCACTACTATTGGGGTGCCATGTTTTTGCTATCAGAGAGAGGCCTTCTGAAGGGCTGAGCTTGAAGGAAGGGGCCAGGACACAGAGGTGCTCAGATGCTGGAGAGGGAGACAGGCTAAGAAACAGCAGGTGCTCAAGCTGGGAGAAGTCGATCTGTGGGATTTTCTGGAAGGAAGGACACAGGCTTAGTGAATCCCCATGACTCTCAAGGAGCACACGAGAGGCTTGGCTTCCAGGACAAACATGTGGCTTCCAGGACTGACAAATGTGTGACTGGCTCAATAGTGTGTCAACTGCTTAACTCCCATATTTTAACTTCAGATATTTCTCCCTCCGTTCCCTTTCCTCACTCCAAACCCTCCTTTCTCTCAAATTCATGGCCTTTTTTTTATTAATAGTTGTTACATGAATATTTGTATACACATGCATATTCCCAAATGTAGTCTGCTTGGTCTGTATAATGTTAGCTTGTCTGTGCATGCATGCAAGGGTGACCATTGCTTTAGTCTTTCTGCCCCTCTCCTTCTAATGGGACAAAGTACCCAGACCAGAAGACTGACCCAAGAGCACCTTTCTTTTCCTCCTTCTAAGCCAAATGACATTAGCAAATGACACCTGTGACCTCATGCCTGTTCTTCAGTTTATGGTGCTATTTGGGGGCTTTGACTTCTTGGATCTTTAGAACTGAATGCTAGAAATCTCTATATTGTCCTTAAAATTCTTCCCAACAGCATCTGACCACGACACTCTGCCACTCTGCCACTATGTTGGCCCATAGCTCTTTTCTATCTGTGACTTGGTGGCACCAGTGATTCTCAGAATGACAGTTGCTATTTACCTTCTAGCAACATCTGTACTTTCCATACCACCCCCGCCCCACCCCCACCCCCAGAGCTCAGGCATACATACTTGAGCACCCAAGCAGCACACTTAACATAAACCTACCCAACCCCAGTGAGGAATCTATAATAGAGGCTCTTCAGACACCACACATTAAACATTTCTAAGAATGATTCCAAACCACCCTTGTCTCTTCCTCACATTCTGTCCCCTCCCTTTAATAATGGACACAAGCATCTGTCTAGTGATGTGTGTCTGATATCTACTCATGCTCTTTATGTTCTCCTTCACCCCCCCCATAGGCCCTCCAAGTTCTGCTCTTTCAGATCTACCCACTCCTACTGCCCAGCCCCCAGCTTTATCAGTTCTGAACTACCCTCCTACATCCCCTCGGCCCAGTACACCAACACGATCCCCTTAATACGCAGATGTGTCCTGCCTGGGTCTTCTCCTGCCTGGTCTGTGCATCTCCCCTTCTTTGGCTGGTATAATGCCCATCCATTCTTCAAGACTATCTCAGGAGACATGTCTTGGAAACTCTGACTACAGATTAAATGAAGGGGCCCCTGCTGTCCTGTACCTCAGTGCTCCACATCCTCCATTAAAAAGCCCATCTCTGTGTGTGCTGGTGGCATCTGATTGTAGCTACCACTTGAGTTCAAGAGTTGGGTCTTATCCAATTTGGAGACCTTGTCCCCTATTTACATGCCTGGCACAAGTGGGAACTCACTACCTTTTGGTCAAATGGAACCAAACTAAACTGTAGGGTTCTTCAGAAGAGAACTGGTCTAGGAGGAGGAAGGACAAAGGACAGTCTGATGTCAAAGCCACAGCGTGGGCAACACAATTCTACCACGTGCACCTTCCTTTCCCTGAGGAAGGCTTCTGCAACTAGGAGGAATGCCCAGTTCAACAGGCTGAAAGGAAGAACAGACAGGGGACACAGCAGTAAGCTGAAAGGGACCACGGGGGAAAGCAGCCAGAGGAACCCAGACAGCGAGGCCTGGAAATTGCCTAGGACCATTGATTCCAGTCTTGAGCAAATCCATGTTGCCAGTGGCACACATGACCACAGACTGAAGCCTGGAGTTGAGACGTTTGTAGAAACTGGAATGCAGAGTGATGGGGGTTCTGTGAAGTGATCGGTCATTTGACTACCGTGATGCAATGCTGTGGGGAGACAGTTTCCAGAACTACCTTTGGAGGCAGGAGTGGTGTGTGGTGACTTCTGCACTTCTCTTAAAGTACTTTAGGGTAAAATGCATAGTGGTTTGGAGGATATATGCCATTATGAGAACCTGCAAGTTAGGGGCACTGAAGCGACAGCAGTTCTCTTCTGAGAGAGATGGCAACCGTTGAGTTCGTGCTGACAGAAATGTGGAGATTCACATCAAGGTGCCTATGGCTTGTGTTCAAGTCCTTCATGACTTTGTCAAATAATTGGTTATTTCTGACTTAGTGCAGGTTGCATGCCAAGTCATGAAAGTTTGAACGGCAAAAAGTGACCCCCAGTAACATTTACCATCCCTCTAAATACTTCAAGTTCAGGGTCATCTTCTTTGAATCTCCTGGAAGAAAACAAACAAACCTTTAGCCTTTGTCACCTGACCTAGCTATATGTTCTGGGAGTCATCCAATGGAAATATCATCTTATTTTTCTATTGTTTTGATACAGCAGCACGACCCAGGCAACTCCTAGAAGGATTTTGTTTTTGTCTTATTGTTCTAGGATGCCGAATCCATCACAGCAGGGGAGCAAGGCCCGCAAGCAGCCGGTGTGGCAGCCGGAGCAGGAAGATGAGGACTCACATCCTGAACCACAAGCTGGAAACAGAGAGAAGCATATCTCCTCCAGCAAGCCTCTTCAACCACCCAACCATCACCACCAAGTGTTCAAACATCTGAGCCTATGGGGGCAACATTCTTGTTCAAACCACTGTAACTACCCAGTACCTTCATACTGGCAATGAGGTTTTGTGGATAGTCCAAAACTGCATTTTTTTCCAACATGAAGATCGGTTCCCTGGGACCCCAGCTAGGATTAGCGAATTGGTCCCTGGATAGCTACACCACCGGGATAGCTCACACAAATGAGACAAGGCCCTGGGGAAAGGACTGCACACGTGACGGAAACCAGTATGAGTGATCACTGGTTCTAACATTCTTACTTCATAGGACAGAAGTGTGAGCCCAGAGGTAGAAAAGTTTGGCCACTCACTCAGGTTTAACTATGGGGTGGACTCAGAGCTGTGTTCCATCTACGATCCTGGGTACATTCAGTATCCTGATGGCTCACAAAACCATCCAACTTACACACTTAAACAGAGTTGCCCAAGGCGCCTGGCCCTGCTCTGCCTTTATGAGACTCTGGGTGCCTGTCTCATTGGCTAGGTGGGGTAGTAATCAAGTTCACAGTTGTGAAAGGAAGGCTTCTAGGGATCCCTGCACTTACAGCTCCACGACTTAGTCCGGAGCATCAGCAGCATCTCATTACCATGACGGCTTCCAGTACAGGGGAGACGAACTCAAGGCCACAAGGCATAGCGGCATTCAATGACGATCATCCTCGGTCAGACCTCTCCAAGGGAAGCTCAGGCCCTGTGCACCTGATTCCTCCTCAGACTTGAGTGTGTTCAACAGTTGTCCTGGTTTGGTGTTGGGGAATTACACCTTTGTTTTCTCATCGTCTCCACTCCGTTGCAGTTTGGACAGTTTCCATTATGACTTCTTCAAGTTCCCTCCTTTTTTTCCTGCAGCGTCTAAGCTGTGATTTATCCTGCCCGGTCTTTTATGGGACAAATTATCTGTTAGCTCGTTCCCCCATCTCTATATGTGCTTTGGGGTCTGTTTAAATCTCCCCTGTATTTATCTGGTGCTCCTGCTTTTTCTTTGCCTTCCTTGCATGTGGAAAGCACGGCGGCAGATGCAGTGACTTGTCTGTGGATCCTAACAGCTGTGTCATCTCTGAACTTGTTTCTGCTCATCATGGGTTCTATTTTCCTGCTTCTTGGGTTGTATGCTGATTGTCTTGTTTCGTTTATCCTATGAAGGCCAGAAGAAGGCATAGGATGCCCTGGAACTGGAGTTACATATGATCGTGAGCTGCTTTGGGGGTGCTGGGAACCAAACACAGGTTCTCCACAAGAGCAGAAAGTGCTCTTAACCAATGAGCCATCTCTTCAGCCCCTTTTAATAAATGTCTATGGATTTATTTTTTCTATGTGTGTTTATTTTCTCTATGTGTGCATGTATGTGACTGCACTCCTCCCTCATTGTGTGTGTGTGTGTGTGTGTGTGTGTGTGTGTGTGTGTGTGTATCTATGTATGTGTATGTGCATGTGGAGGCCAGTGGCTGACATCTGGTATCTTTCTCAATCACCTTTCTACTTTGTTTATTGGTATTTAATTCTTTTATGTGTATGCATGTATGCCTATGTGCCTGTACAATTCAGAAGAGGGCACTGGATCCCTGAAACTGGAGCTACAGATGGTTGTGAGCCACCATCTGCTGCTGGAAACTGAACCAGTGCTGAGCCAGCCCTCCAGCCCTTCCACCTTATTTCTGAGATAAGGTCTGTCACTGAACTTGAGGCTCAGCGAGCACTGGACTAGGTGGCCAGCAAGCTCCTGTTTCCACCTCCCCGGCATTAGGCACTCAACACCACACCTGATGTTACATAGGAGTTGAGGATGTGAAGTTGGATCCTAAAGAGCCATCTTCCCGCACCCTCTTTTTGATTGTGGGGTGTTTGTTTGTTTTGTTTCCTTTGTTTGTTTGTGAGACAGGGCTTCCTTTATTCCTTGGGTTGGTTTTAAACTCATCCCATCTTAACCTCTCGAGTCCTCCAATTAGAGGTGTGCCCCATCCCAGCTTTGCACTCTGACTGTTAATTGGCTGTGTGAATTTTGCCTTTTGGGACTCTGTGTCTTTTCTCGTTCTTGAACTTTTACTCTGGGGACCAGATGAGTGACAGAAAAGCGCTCTATTCCTTTTAAGTTTTAAATGAGACCCACTGGGACCAGAGATGCCTCAAGTGCAGGGCAAATTGAACTAATTCCCCCTTCCAAAGCCAGGGCTTCTGAGGTGCCCGTGCATCAAGGAACTACTCTTGATCTGTGAGGCCTCTGACTACGCCCATTCTGTCAAAGGGTTCCTTCCCTGAGAACCAGGCAGCGCCTTGCACAAATGTGTCCCTCTGATCTCTGTTAGATATGAGCGGAGAACCTGACAGGTCTGTAGAGCTCTCTCTGTGTAGCTATCCTCACCTATCCTCTGCTCTGAGTTCTGGCTACCTTGACCCTGTGAAATCCCCAAGCCGCCTCCTCCATGCACCTCTCCACCAGGCTCCCCATGGGCTGCCCTACTACCAAGGACTCCCAAGTAAACAGGCAGAGCAACCCTTCTCTCCAAAGCCTCTGTCCTCCGCTGCCTGCCGCTCCTTGTCTAAAAGACTGTTAATGTGTCTGTACTGGTTTTCATTTGCTTAATGTGAGAGTAAACTTGATTCTTGCATTTCATTGTGTCAGGTGATGGGGATCCGTCCTGCTCAGTCTTGAGAGCAAATCTGTTTGTGCTGGCCTCAGAGGATCAGGAATTCCGGTAGCTGCTATCACTTAACTGTTTCAAAGAGTCTAAGCCCAAAGTCACCTCAGCAGAAGGAAGTGCAGAGGTGGGTTTGGGGACTGATCTGAGTGAGATTATCTGAGCCCTTAGTAGTAATCCATTAGACTTCTTCACTGCACAAGAGAGGAACCAGGGCTAACAAAATGGCTCAGTGGGAAAAGGGGATTGGCGCCAAGTTTGAGGACCTGAGTTCAATCCCTAGGACTCACATGGTAAAAGGAAAAAAACCAATAAACCAATTCTGACAAATTGTATACACACACACACACACACACACACACAATCAATCAATCAATCAATCAATCAATCAATCAATCAATCAATGTTTTAGTAAGAGAGAAACCAAATCTCTCCACTCAGAACAGTGACAAGGATATACCCAGATGCTTGCTTCTTGGTCTGGGCTTCAGAGCCAGCCCCGCGGCCCCGCCCCTCCCCACCAGTCACCATCTTCCTTTCAGGAGCTCACAGCCCTGGTCCTGGGGCTCTCTGAGCCCGAGTCAGCTTTACAGCTAATATCCCTCCACCTGCGGGTGCAGCTCGCAGAGGTGTAACATTTGATAAGCTCCATTTAGTTTGGCGGCGCTGCAGTGTTTAAATTATTCAAAGACAGATCGCTCCCTCCAGCACAGCCCCGCCCCCAAAGGATTTCTGCTCGGCTGAGTCTGCTAGCAGCGCAAGAGAGAGGAGGGACGGAACCAGCAGGCAGCTTCTCACTGTAAGGCTGAAATCAGTTCCAGTCCTTCCTCCTTCTCCGCCCATCACACCCCATTATTCCCTGCTAATTGCAAGCTTGGTATTCTGGTTAGCTCTCTGGGAACAATGGGAGCTTTGATAGCTGGAAAGGTGTACCCCTTTCCCACCTTATTACTCCCACCCCCATCCCCAAACTCCCCACCCCCAAGCCCCTTCCACTGTCCCCAGCTGACTCTGCCTGTCTAGGATTCTGAGGGTCTCACTTGGAAAGCTAAGCTCTGGGATGGGAAGAAATCTGAAAATCTGAAGTGTGAGTGGGGGTGGGGTGGGGGGG
Organism: Rattus rattus; assembly: GCF_011064425.1. NCBI lineage: Eukaryota > Metazoa > Chordata > Mammalia > Rodentia > Muridae > Rattus > Rattus rattus. The sequence goes on from NC_046165.1 coordinate 61,071,190, forward strand.
AGGAGTGTCTTTTTGTTTTGTTTTTGTTTTTCAGTTTTAAAGACAGGGTCTCGTATAGCTCCTGCTGGCCTCAGATTCGATATGGAGCTTAAGGCCAAGGTTAGCTTTGAAAGCATGATCTTCTAGCCTCAAGCTCCTGGGCGATGGTGGTGTAGTCAAGCCCCCACTAGGCCTGGTGTTGTCACTCTGATGGGGCAACAGGGACACGCAGCTAGAGAGAGTGGAGTCTTGTCTTTAATTGGTACTGAAAGCTTTGGCCTAAAAATCCAGCATGGTGGCACAGGCTTGTCATCTCAGCACTCAGTAGACTGAGACAGGAGGATTGCCAGCAGTTCAAGGCCAGACTACACTACACAGTGAGACTCTGTCTCAAGCAAACAGGCTCAAAGTAGATACAGCTGTTTGGCAAAGCCATCTGTCACATTGCCTAGGTTGTGCTCAATCTTGACCCCCACACACACCTCTCCCAAATGAGGATGCGACACCCTCGCCCCCAGCACCTGGACCTAACCTCTCCCCTCCCTCATCTGGGCAGTCAGTGCTTAATACAATCAATCTAAATGGCTGGTGTGCAGCTGAGGAAACACTCTCCCAGGGACCCTTTGCCATCCCCACAACCTATTAGCCTGGATTTTGCCTGGTGTTCGCTTAGGACAAATAAAACTAATTGGATAACGGGGGATGGTTCCACAGCTAGGAATGCTCACATGGGTAAGAATGACCAGGTTCCGTGAAAGGCCAGACTGGGTCATGTACAGTGCCTGTAACCCCAGCTCTGTGGAGTGTGGAGACAGCAGCGAGTCCAGCTACTGCTGGCTGCCAGTCTAGGTCCAGCTTCAGTGAGAGACCATCAATAGATTTTGAGAGAACTCAGTGTTTAAATCTGGTACACTCTGTGGCACATGTGTGCCCTACCCTCACCCCCAAGATGTACTACATGCACACGCAAACCAGAACAACTTATGGTAAGATATTTTAGCTCACAAAAACCTAACATCATTTCACCTGGTCCCTGACTTACAAAGATGGTTGACTCCAGCACTGGAATTTGAATTTAGAAGGAACCAAGGCAGAAAGACTCTTAAGACAATGTACAAGTCTGCCCTTGTCTACAGCCTGGCCCAGAAGACCAATGTCAGTCACATAACTGATAGAACAACCTGAGAAGACCTTCGGGGTAAACAGCTCAGCACCTCTGTGTCCTGACTTCCTTCACGGTGTTGGGAAGCTTCAAGGAAGCCAATCACTAGGGAACCTGAGGACAGGAGAACGCCTTGGACAGCTTTTGTAACCTTCTTGGAAACCCGACCACTTTGCAATATATGCAGAAGCCTGGGGTACATGGGACTCTAGCGTGAAGAGGGAGCCATGGCAGAAGAACTTGGGGTCTATGAAGTCACTTTCCCAGGGAGCCTGATGGTGAAGCAGGCACCAGATAGTACCTGGGAGCCCAGATTTCTGGCAGTGGTACAGAGTGAGAAGGCAGATGGGGGACAAATGGTAGCAGATAGTTCATAAGAGTCTTTACCCATAAAGCCTAAGGGTCCAGTGAACTTCTAAACCTTATGAAATATAGATGCAGTTAACAGTTCCCTGCTTGAGCCACACTTGCTGTCAGGAGGCTCCATGTAATTGGCTCACACAAACTCAGGAGCAGCAACAAGACTAGTTCTTTGAAGAAACCTCAGAGTCTGGCTGACCAAGGCTATGCCATGGAGTCTTCAACCTGCCATGGGACAGAATGGCCCACACCTACACCAAGAGGGCCACCCCTAGTAATCCTTCCCAAACAGTTCCACTAACTGGGGGCCAAGCATTCAAATATATGAACCTAAGGGGACCATTCTTATTCAAATCACTATACCTAGTAACCAATGACTACCGGGAAGGTCTTGCACCTGGCAGAAATGTCTCCGAGCAAGAGACAGTGTAAGAGGAAAACAAACCAGTCAGATAATGAGGCCCTAAACCTGTATCCAGCAGACCCAAGTTCCAGATGGTTCACTAACCAAGGCCACCCATAGCCACACTAACAGGAAGGCCTCCCTGCCTCTGTCCTATGGGTGCTTGTTACTGTTCTAGAGTGAGGACTTCACTGCCTTCCCTATTAATCACGATAAGGATTGTCATCCTGAAAATTGTATGATTAAACTGGTGGGAGGGGGGAGGCATGTTCACTCTTGTGTGCACACAGAGGACCTTAGATGTTGTTCCTCAGGTGCTGTCCATCTTTTTTTTTTTTTTTTTTTAAAGTCTTTAGACTGACCCAAAACTCCTAGAAGGCTAGGCTGACTAGTTAGCTAGCCCCAAGGGATGCCTGGCCTCCCCAGCACTAGGATTACAAATGCAGCGTTTTCTACATGGATTCTGAGATATCAAACTCGGACTCTAATGTTCCGAAAGAGGCAAGCACGTGAATGAGCCATCCCAACCCCACTGCAACTTTTACAGAACACTCCCGAGAACCACCCAACCTTGCTGCGTCTCGACATTACCAGGCCAGCATGGAGTACAACAGGAACTGGATTCATATATAACCAAGGTGAGCGCAAAGACTCCCCTTCCGCATGACCAACCTTGCCTTTAGCACCAGACTAGAACCCACCCAACATCTCTGCCTTTCCTTCACTCAGTTCAAGTTTGCTTCATGATCGACAACCTACTGTCCTCCTCTCTCCATTTTTTCTCACTCAGGCAGGACGGGAATTGTATATTTCTCAATAATTGTATGTTAGTGTATATAATAAAACAGGCATATATTATCCCATCTTACCTGGACTTTTTGGAGAAGAAGCCTTGAAAGAGGCCACTCTGATTCATTGCCTTTTCCAAGGTGCTCCAAGCCAAGTTAGTTCTGAGGTGTTTTGATTCTGAAATATAAGGAGAATAGAGGCGTGCCCTATCTCTACCACCACCCCAAGGATGCTAGAGATGTGGGTCCCCAGAGAAGGGTAATGGTGGGAGTGTAGGGCTGTCTCCAGGAAGGGCCCTGAGAATAGCTCCCAGGTATGGCGCCCAATGATTCTATAAAAACTATCAAAGCTGGCAAAAGCCAGGTTAGCATGAAAGGGATGCTTGGAGCTCTGAAAGCCATCCCACTGTGTCAAGGGTTAGGAAGTGGGGTTCAGAGGTTTAGAGCCAGCAAGTTAAGAGCTGGTACAGAATATGTCTGGTATCAGCATGACTATGTCCTGGACACAGCCCTATGACTTCGCTAATCAAGGAGGCATTGCTGGGCTCCTGGGCTCAGAGCCACTGTCCGGAGGCATTTGTTTTAGAGCTCTTGAATGTAGAAATAAGATGGTCTTGCATAAAAATAACTCTTTTCACATTTTCAGTATGACTCAGAGTGAGAAGCGTATCTTTACCCATAGCCGGTATACATGCACAAGAGTGCGTAAGATACAGGAAGCAGAATTCTCACTAGAAGGCTCATCCTGATGACATGCGCCGTGTTCCAGTTCTCTGCCCGTCTCTTCTGTACCTTTTGCTGTCATCGTTGAAAAGAAAAATCTGCCTTTGTCATTGGACAAGCACTGTATGTATTTCTCAAATGTAGATAATAAAAAAGGCATATATCATCCCATCTTACCTGGGCTCTTTGGAGAATTGGACTCATCCAAGAAGCTTCGGAAGAGGCCACCCTGATTCATTGCCTTTTCCAAGGTGCTCCAAGCCAAACTAGTTCTGAGTGTTTGATCCTGAAATATAAGGAGAATAGAGAGAAGTGCCCTATCTCTACCACCACCCCAAGGATGCTAGAGATGTGGGTCACTAGAGAAGGGTAATGGTAGGAGTGTAGGGCCATCTCCAAGAAGGGTCCTGAGAATAAGACTCCTGGCTTCAAGGAGTGATGATGTCCTAAGGGACCTTAGAAGAGATAGCACATTACTAATGAACCATGCTTACTTGTCATCTGGCCTGTCTGGGATGTGACCCCAAGCAGTCTTCTTACCTCCATGGGTCACTCTACTGCATTCCACTATCCAGATTCCAGGTCCAGTAGACACGCTCAGCTCAGATGCTGCCCAGTATCGACCTCTGTTAGCAGTAACTTACATGTATTACGTCACTGACACCCTCCCCCAACCCCCAGGCAAAAATAAAAAAGCTATCCTTTGTTACCTGAAAGGAAAAGCAAGACCAGGTAAGATGGCTCAGTCAGGAAAGTGCTTGACAAAGCATGAGGAGCTAAACTCAAGTCCCCAGCAGCCACAAAAAGTGGTTGGTATGTGCCAGTGATCAGTGCTAGGGAGGTAGAGACAGGAGGATGCCTAGGGCGTGCTGGCCAATTTATCTTACCAAATCAATGTGGCCATGTTCATTAGGAGGGACTGTCATAAAAAGGAGAGAAGAGGTTGAAGAGGATTTTGCACACTGACCTCTGGCTTCTGTACATTCATACAGAGAGGGGGCAGAAGGGGAGAGAAGCAAAAGGGAGGGAGAGAAAGGGGGAGGGAGAAGAGGGGAAGGAGGGGAGGAGAGGAGGGGGAGGGGAGGGGAAGGAGGAGAGGGGAGAAGGAAAGGGAATGGGAAAGAGGAGAGGGGAGAAGGGAAGGGGAGGGGAGGGGAAGGAGAGGAGGAGGGGAGGGAGGGAGGAGACAGGAGGGAGGGGAGAGGGAAAGAGAGGGAAAGGAGGAGGGAGGGAAGGGGAGAGAGGGAAGGAAAAGGATGGGGGAAGGAAGGGAAGGAGAGAAAGGAAGGGGGGGAGGGGGAGGAAGAGGAAGAAGGGGAAGGGAGGAGGGGGGGAGGGAGGGGGAGGGGGAGGGGGAGGGAGGGAGGAGGGGAGGAGAGGGAAAGGAGGGAGGAGGTGGAGAATGGAAGGAAGGAAAAGGAGGGGTGGGGAAAGAAGGGACAATCAGACTATATAGATGACTTTCCCAAGGTCACCCATGGCCATCACTGTCAGACCTGGCCTTCTGATGTTCTTTCCACCAGGAACCCCTGTTGTGTGACCCCCCGCATTCTGGTGATCTCCATTCCTGGACACCTGCATCCTTCCTCCTCCCACCCTTGGAAACCTCCTTAGTCCTCCAACTCTGCCTGGACCACAAAGGCCCTAAGTGGGGGGAATTTCCAATAGTCACTTTACTACAAGGAGGGGCTCAGCCGGAGCCTGCTTCTATGAAGAGCACAGGGGCACAGCTTGCTCAAGGGAAGATGTGCCAAGCCGAGGGCCTCAGCTCTCCCAGGACCTCTCGTCTCATCAGAAAGGACTTCAAAGCTTTCCAGGAAACTTGACCTAAAGGCACTTCTGGTGGCTAAGGCTTCATTAACTGACTGACTGCATCTTCTTCACAAAAAGGACCAGCCGCACTGCATGCACCACAGGATTCTCAGCCTCTGCATCTGCACATGCTCACTGGCCATCTATCTGGGGTGATTGTCAGCTGTCCCAGGATTTGTTGTAGTTGGGATTAGATGTGGGGAGAGAGGATAAAATTAACAGGCCTTCTATAAATATAACTTCTCTGGTGCTTGTTAAAACTCTGGGGGGGTCACAGGAAGTCTGTCTTCCAACAGGACTGTGTGGAGCGATCCTGTTTACTTGAGACGTCTCTCCAAGATCTAGCTTTGCCCCATTAAAACTAAATAAATAATTTCCAACGAAGCAAGTTTTCAGCCTTCTTTGCCAAAAATTCTGGCAGAAGGGGCCAGCACAGAAGCCTCACAAGCGAACTTGCTATGGAGGCCTCAGGCTTGGTGGGAAGCAGGCCTCTTACTCTGTAAGCTGTTTCACGACAGATGGAGCTCAGCTGGTAAACCAACCCTCAGGAAAGGACCCACAGGAGCCACCATGCTGGCCGCCTTTGACAGTCGGCTCCGTGGCTTCACATATGTCTGCTCCCCATGAACACCAACTTGAAGGCAGTGTGGTTACTCAGTAGACTCATCTCGTTGAGCCCACACAAATGCAGGAGGCTCACCTAAATTTAACCCTCAGAGAAACTTGAGTAACCTTGCTTTATTTTATATGTGCATTTGCTCATGAGGTTGTGGTCTGTTTCTTGTTTTACATTTTTAGTGCATTTGTGGAGGGTCACATGGATGCCACAGGACACACGTGAAGATCAGAGGACAGCTGGCCACATCAGTGTTCTCTGCCACCACATGGGTTCTAGGGATCGTGGTCTTCAGGCTTGGGACACTCAGCTTTACCTGCTGAGTCATCTTTTGGGCCTCTATTTCCGTTGTTGTCGACAGAGTCTCCCTGAGTAGCCCATGCTGACCTCCAGTTCACAACTCTCCCATCTCAAGACTCCTGAGTGCTGGGATCATTAGCCCAGCTAAATCGATATCCATTTTACTAGAGGTACGTTGTGTTTGCTCTTTGAAACATCTTATATTAATTTACAATTTGTGGCTTATCTGAGACTCAAATTTAATTGACCATCCTGTTTTGTTGTTGCTATTGTTTCCCATTAGCTTCCCAACCCCCTTCCAAAGACCCAGTCTGCTGTCCTCTCAGGGAAATCTGATGTCTAACAGGATAAAGACAGTCAGTTGGGAGCTTAGGCAGGAGCTCTGGGGCCTGGTGTATTTTGGACATGAGAAGAATTTGCTGAAAAGGTGCTAATCCGGCCATCTGGTCCCATGAGGAAGCTGTGCCCCTGACTCCTGGGAAGGCTGAGGGCTGGCGCCGTTGCTTACCTTTCACTCCAGGCAATGTGGATCTCACCCCACCAAGATAGGCTACCAGAATAGCTCTTGAGAAACCCAAGAGAGAAGCCACAGTGCCTCCATAAGCCTTGCTGGGCAGCAGAGAGGCAGGAATGGTTGCAGAGGAACGTGAGCACTGGAAACACTCAGTAGCCACAAAGAAAAGTGTTGTACACACAGTATTCTGAGAACCCTGACTGTTACTAGCAGGCTCAAGGGTTCAGGAAGCTTTTGGGGCCAGGACTTCATGGGGGAGTGTGCTCCTGAAATCCAGGACTTCATGGGGGAGTGTGCTCCTGAAATCCAGGACTTCATGGGGGAGTGTGCTCCTGAAATCCAGGACTTCATGGGGGAGTGTGCTCCTGAAATCCAGGGAGCCCCGCTGGAGAGAAGCCTGTCTTCTTTCTTCTGGTTTACAATCAACTTAATCTACTAAGCACTACGGTGTCCCAGAAACTGGACTAGAGGGTAGACTTTGGTGAAAACAGGGCACAGACCCTGGGGGTATTCTCTCATTGTGTGTCAGAAGGAAGACCCACTGTGGCCTGGGAAGGTCTGTGGGGGGCTTCTAGAGAGAGATGCTGGAAAAGAGTTATAATGTGTAGGTAGTTAGAAACAGGAGGATACTATTCAGACATGACACAGAGATGACAAAGTAACATAGCATGTTCTAGAACCCATGGAAGTTCTGGACAACAGTGAAGAGGCATGGGGAGTCCAACATGGAGAGCTTAAGGCTACTTGCACTCTGAGCTCTCTTGCAGTCACTGAGGATCAGAACATAGCTGGATAATCCTGGACAATCCTGATAAACTTACTTGTGGTAGAGAATAGCCGGGAGCAGGTTAGCCAGAGAGGCTGAGAAGGTAAATTCCAAAGCCCTTGGGGCTAAAGGAAGGGACAATGAAAGGCAATGTTGGAGGGTTCTAGGACTCAATGACAGATACAACTGGAGGGCAAGAGCGAATGGTAAGGATCTGGAAAATGACCAGAGAAAGATCAATGCCGATGTGCTTGATGCAGAGAAAGAGCCAGCACAGGTTGGGATATGATGTATAAGTCAGCTACAGCTGCTGTAACAAACACCACTGATCTTCAGTATCAGAATGAAGGACAGTGAGGGGAAGGGGTGGAGGGGGTGGCAGGGGTGTGATGGTGCACACCTTTAATCCCAGCACTTACAAGGCAGAGGCAGGTGACTCTGAGTTTGAGGCCAGCCTGGTGCACAGAGTGAGTTCTAGGATGGCCAGAGCTACACAGAGAAACTATCTCAAACAAAACAAAACAAAACAACAACAACAACAACAACAACAACACCTGTGAGGGTAGAATTGCCTGGAACCAGGCAAGGAAGGAGTAAATTGAACATCTTCTAGGGACACCCAGGAACTATCGAATTTTACTGATTAATAGACCCTGACTTCATGGGCAAGAAGACAGTAGCTACTTCCCACAGACCAGGCGGCCAGCTGCTCCTCTTGGCCAGAAAAGAAGAAACACCCATCTGTCGAGTACTGACAACTATTCAGTGGTTGCTTCATACATGGCAAGACATTTTGCCTCACGGTGACACTGTACTAGCTACTGCTGTCTTTGTCATACAGACCCTGAAGGTCAGAGATAGCAAGACTTAGCCCAACCCCACTACCAGAGCCTCTCCTGTACTCGAACATGCTAACTAGAGAAGCCCGGTGCTCCCTAGAAGGACCTTGTCTTTCCTGGGAGAGATTTGGCTTGATATCGCCATAGCTTGAACTAAATAGGCCTGCCTCCATCTCTCCAGGGACATGCCCTGGGAGCAACAAGTAGCCTACAGGACACTGGAGCCTCCAGTCAATATTTGCCCAGTAATTCAGGCAGGTAATAAACAGCTTACAGGTAGCCTCCCGTGTACCACACAAGCTTCCTCAACTGGAGAACTGGGCCCAGCCCATGTAAGCCGAATCTAGAGATTCTAGACCCATGTACCTTAAATGCCCAGGAAAGCCTTGAGTGCCCTGGACCCTGGACACATCCAGAGCAGCTGAGGTGGGTCTCAGGCACTAACATTCTACAGAGGTCTTTACACACAGCCATGCCTGGGCTAAACCTAGTGTCACTGGTGTGGTAAACACTCTCCATTGTTCTTCAACCCAAGAACCAGATGAGGGTTATGGCATTCAGCCAGAGCTCCTCTCCCTCTGCAGGCACAGCTACGGGCTCCTTTCTCCACTGACCCATGCGCATGGACACACGACCTCAGGGACAGGTTGCTACTGGGGTGCATTCATGTGTGCTCACACACATTCTTCACAAGCCTCCGAGGACAAGGCTCCTGGCCTGGGCAAGCCTCTGTGGCTGGGGAGCCAAGGCCAATTGCTGCAGTTTTCCCATACCACCCACACCACATCAGCACCTCTCTGGGAAGAGTGACACCTGTGCTCACCAGCCAGGCGAGGGGAAAGGGGCGGGTGCGTCTCCCTCTACCTCTTTCCTGAATGAGGAAACCAAGGCCCAAGAGGGGTTAAGGTAGGGCTCAGGGTGAGCATCCAAGGCACTGGTGGCAGAGGTAGAGTATGAGCCATTTCTCTAATAAGAGTCACATCTGGCACGCCTCTGAGGATGTCAGATGTGTTCCCAAAGTAAACCCCAGCTAGGGGGAGCAATTGGGGCTTTCCCCCAATTTTAGATGCAAGGAAACAAAATGAGCACTTTCTATTCCCCCTTTAAAAGTTATGCTAAGGCATATGTCTATGTTACACCATGTAAGCCATTCACACAGAAAGCTCACGAGCTCTACAGGCGCAGCCAATGCTCCACAGCCATTCCCCTCCCCCACTATGCTGCCACAGTGCTGCCAACTGGAAATTAACTCCTCCGGGTCCTGCCAATCCCCATTCTACTTCATCTCTCTGAACTGATAGCTTTAAGGACATCACATAAGTGGACCTACACAGTACTTATCCCCTTGTGACTGGTGTATGTCACTTAGCACAGTATCGAGATTTGTCCATGGTGAGCATGTGCCTGAGTTTCCTTCCTCCCTATAAAGCTAGAAACAGTCCATGATGTAGAATGTTTTGTTTGCCTCTCAGTCAACCATTCTTGGGTACTTGGCTTGGCTATCGGGGACAATGCTGCTATGAAAATGGCGTCAAAGCCTCTTCAAGACTCTGCTTTCAATTCTTTTGGACACAGACCCAGCTGTTTGGTCAAATGACAGTTCTAAGTTTACTATTTTTGTATTTGTGTATCTGGTTGTCAGTGTAAGAGAACATGTGTACGTGTGGGTGTGCATGCACCTAACTACATGTGTCAGACACCACCCATCATTTTTTACTGACCTGGAGCTCATCAAGTAGGGCAGGCTGACTAGACAGTGAACCCTGGGGACCTACGTGTCTCTACCTCCCTGCACCAAGATCACAAGCGTGCATCACCGTACCTGGCCTTTTCATTTTCTTTTTCTTCTTTAAAAAACATCAGTTCTAGGAATTGAACTCATGTCCTCAGGCTTACAAGGCAAGCACTTTACTGACTGAGCCATCTCCCTGCCCTGACTTACTATTTAAGGAACTCTCATCAGTTTTCCAAAGCAGTTGTACCATTTCGTCTTCCCATCAACACTGCCTGGGGTTCAGATTTGTCTACTCACTTCTGGCTTTAGTATGTACAAATGGGCATGGTGTACCCCCATTTGTGCATCTGCAGTTTTAATTTTCATCCCCCAAATAATCAGTGAAATGCAGCACCTTTCTTAGGCTTCTTGGCTACCTCTATACCTTATTTGCAGAAATGTGGAATGCAGAGGCTTTAAGCAACTTGACCAAGGCTATGGAGCTAGCTAACTATCAAGGCTGGGTTCAAACCTGCATTTGCATGAACTTGCTCTCAACCACTAGCCCTGGGCTTATCCATGTGAGGTCCTATACATGTGAGGTTTTCAGTGTCAGCTAAACTACCTTCGTTACAGATACTTTACAACCATGGACCTAATTGCTGCTATTACTTCATTTGACACTAATGCTGATTACCTCCATTGACAACACTGCTGCTGCTACCTCCACTGACAACACTGCTGCTGTTACCACCAATGTTACTGCTAGTGTTACTACTTTTACATTACTGCAGCAGCTTTGACTGTTTCTGCAAGCCTTCCCAAGGTGGGAGTCAGCCAGTTTTCTCACAGCAGACAGCAAGCTCACCACTATGAACTTGGGCATTGAACATCTTCTTAGCAGAAGGAAAAAAGATCAAGGAACACATCAGGCAGCTCACCCCTACCTGTAATTCTGGCACCAAGGTATCTGACTCCCTCTTCTGACCTTCTATCATGCATGTACACACACACACACACACACACACACACACACACACACACACACACACACACACACGCACGCACGCACGCATGCACCAGCACATACAGGCATACACACACAGAATTATACACATTGTCTTAGTTAGAGTTTTACTGCTGTGAACAGACACCATGACCAAGGCAACTCCTATAAAGGACAACATTTAATTGGGGCTGGCTTACAGGTTCAGAGGTTCAGTCCATTATCATCAAGGCAGGAGCATGGCAACATCCAGGCAGACATGGTGCAGGAGGAGCTGGGAGTTCTACATCTTCATCTGAAGGCTGCTAGCAGAACACTGGCTTCCAGACAGCTAGAATGAGGGTCTTATAGCCCACACCACAGTGACACACCTACTCCAACAGGTCCATGCCTTTTAATAGTGCCACTCCCTGGACCAAGCCTACACAAACCATCACACACATACATCAATAGTAACATAAACCTTTAAAAAATAATTAAAGGGGGTTAAAGAGATGGTTCAGTGGTTAAAATAACATGCTATCTTGCAGAGGACCTGAGTTCCGTTCCCAGAACCCACATGGTGGCTCACAATCACCATGCTCCTGGGAATCCTCTGCTGTCTTCTGGCCTCCAAAGACACTGCACACATGTGGCACACATGCACACATGCAGACGCTCACACACATAAAAATAATGTGTCAGGATTGTCAGGATGCTGTCCTGCTGAGCCATCCCAAAACTCCTCTGACAAGGCCTTCCTTGCTGATTCTATCTCACAGACTCTGGAACAGAATGTTGCTGAACCAGGTCCCCGGAACTGACACAGGTGTCCCCTTAGCCATGTGCTGGGAGAGGGTGAGACAAAGGGAAAGAGTTTGAGGCAGGACTGAGACAGATGGAGCCGGAGTGTCCTTGGGAAGAGAACAGAAGTGAAGCAGTGAAAAGCAGCCAGATTCATTTCCTTAGGGACGTTACATGCATCACCCCCCTAGCAGCTGTGCACTCTCCCAGTCAGGATATCTGTAAAGTAACAGCTCAGTTCTGTTGAGCACTGAGTGTACACCCCACTCATTCGGGTCCTACAGTGTCTCCTTGAATCCTTGCAGGAACCCCTAAGGCCGATCATCGTTGTCCTCCCCCTTTAAAGGAACACAACTAAATGGACAGTGAGAATCTGGGAACCGACAGTTCAACCTAGAGCCTAAACTCTTCACTGGAGAGCTATGAGGCATCCTTACCTCCAGTCCCAGACCCAGAACACAACTGTGACACCAACCTCTGTCCGCATACCAGAGGTAGAGCTTTCAACCCACTCAGGGCCTTGGCCTTCACACTAAACTCCAAGCATCGCCCCAAGGCCACCATCCTGCTACACACCCCAGGGATGATGAAAGCCCATTCTGCCTTATTCCTAGTGCTCCTACTCCCAAGGGTCCTACCAAGTGTTCCAGCCCACGTTTGTCCTAGCAGCCAACCTATGTCAGGCACATGGGAAGCAGCTCCTGGTCTAAGTAGCTCTTTCCAGTCTCCAGTACCACCTCTGTTATCTCTCTTTCTTCTCCAAATCACCTTCTGGGTCTCTTTTTCCCTCCCTAGCCTTGGCTTGTGGAGGCTGCAGCAGCCAAGTGCAGAGCAGAGTATATAATAAAGTGGAAGGAATTTGGAGTTTCTAGGCAACCTAGCCAGGAGGAGATAAAGAGCAGGGAGGAGTAAGGACAGCCAGAGTGCTAAAGAAAGAAAAGACAGCTCGCAGCTGGAGGGACTCTGTGCAAAACTCCCTGCAGTGGCCAAGGAACCGCAGGATGAGCACGGCCGGCTGGTACTCCATGTAAATACACTCTCTGGACTGGGGATGTAGCTCAGTTAGGAGAGAGCTTGCCTATGTGCATGAAGTGCTTCATCCCCAGTACTGCAGAAACCCCCGTGGTGTACACACCTGCAGTCCCAGCACTGAGAAGGTGCAGGCAGAAGAATCAGAACTTCAAGAGTGTACTAAAAACACTTGAGAGCCTATCTCTAAACAACTGAATAAACACAAATGAGCAAACAAGTGTGCTCACTGAGCAGCCACCATTGTTCTGAGAGGCAGACGTCCCCTTTCTTTGCCCTGACCTTGGACACCCATAAGCCTTGTCTTGATGCTATGAGATACAGAGGAAAATGGTGCTGTTGACAGGCTGCAGAGGGAGCAGCAGCTTACTGGAGCAAAAAACAAAAACAAAACAAACAAATAAACAAAAACCAGGAAGGAGCCAAAGCCAATGGACCCAGGGCCCGGTGACATCTGCACAGAGGATGCTGGCGGAGGTGGGAGGGATGCCACAGAGCCCCATCCAGGGCTTGAGTTAAGGGATTCAGCCACATGTTGAAGAAACTAGAGGGACCAAGAGCCTTTCCACTTCACAGGGGAGGCAATGGGAACCTCTAACTACCCTCCTGCAAACCATTTCATCTGCTCCAGGAAGAACAAACTCTGGGTCCTTCCTGGTCTGCTCCACTGGCCCCTCCACCAATCAGATTCTTGCCTTGGTCGGCCTTCCACTTGTCCCCTCCTCACCCTAGGAAGAGAGCCTTCTCCGTGTCACTCTGGAGGGAATCTATACCAACTATCTGAGAAGATTCTTTCTGGACCCAGATTCCAGATCCTCAAACCTCCCTCCAGCTCCCAGTGTCTCTTGACTGATTCCAGCAACAGGGGGCCAAGCCCAGCCTTGAGAGGTATTACCCCTCCAGCACTCCCAATTCCCACATGACTCCTAGAGACCAGATGTTTTATGTCATAGAAAATAAACATCTAGATGATTTAATACTTCCTGCCACGTCTCATTTGGCTTCTGGCACAGAACTGGTTGGAGGTCACCCTGCCCCTTAAGCCTGGGCCAGGGCACCTGTCCTGTCCCAGTATGGCCGCTGATGACCACTGATCCTGGCCGCCACTCAGTGAGAGTGGCATGGTCACGGCTGTCAGAGACTTCCACACCTATGGGTGATTTGCTAAAATAGCTCTGCCCATCAGTAAGCTAGGGGTTCGCAGCAATAGTTATAAGCCAGTTCCAAAGAGGCTCCCCACACATGAAGGCCATCCTGGAAAGAACAGGGATTTAGGTCTAAGAGGCCCCAGGAAGATGTCTAATCTGTGCCAAGATTCCAAGGCTGAAGGACATCCGCCCTCTTCTTAAAATCCTGAGGGAAAGAAAGGAATTCTGTGTGCATTTCCGACACTTTACCAACAAGAAACACTGGCCGGGTGCAGGGGAGATAGGAGAGAGCCAGTGCCTGCTACGTGCCTGGGTGTCAAATGCCATGACTCATATACAATTCACAAGCCAGATCACAATGGCTTGGTGACATTTTAATAGTCGTAACAGCTTAATGCCATACCTTCCTCTTTTGCCTGGGATGAAGCTGGTGTGAATACACCTATTGCTTGTGTAACTCAAAACGCCACGTCAAGCAACTGACCTGTGCCATCTAGGTAACCACTCCACGATGTTCATGTATCCATGACATCTAACGATGTCATCCTCAGACCACACCTCTACCTCATGCATTGTTGTGTTTTGGAGTGTTTTGTTTGATTTCAGGCAGAGGCTCACACATTGCATGTTTACCTTGAGTTTCTACATAGCCGAGGATGACACTGAACTTCTGATCCTCCTACCCCTATCTCCAAAGTGCTTGGATTGCAGACGCATACCACCACACCAACTTTATGTGGTACTGAAGATTGTAGTGCTTGTGCATGGTAGGTAAGCATGTTACCAGCTGGAATACATCCCAAGTCCTCATGGTGGCATTTTACATTCCAAACTCTTGAGACCCTAAGGGTATGCCTACGATATACTAATACCATTGTGCAGATCAGGATGCTAAGTCTCCCGTCTTTGAAGCATGTGGGTGGCTACACATGTGTTGGGCTCTGCACAACACCTGGCTGGTTGAGAACTGAACCTGCTGCAGGTTCCTCTTTGCTGTGACTCATTCAGCCCTGGGAAGGCTGAATCCTATAGCAGCTTTCTCCCTTCCCGCCGAAGTGAGCAGGCTCTAGTGGGGAGACTATTACTCTGGGGAGAAAATGTAGAAACAATGGATTATCTAGCTTTATGTTCCATGGTAACGGGATGCCTGGCTTCCAGTCAACAATCATCCATCTACCCATCCATTTATCATCCTTCTACACACACACACACACACACACCCTGTGCAAATGAATAAATAAATGTAATTTTAAAATAGTCATTTTAGCCACTTTTACTTATCTTATTCTAGCTGATGTGTATAGGTGTTTTGCCTGTGTGTATGTCTGTATGCTATGTCTATGGAGGCCAGAGACGGCACCAGATCCCCTGGAGGTGCAGATAGTTGTGATCTGCCATGTGGGTGCTGGGAAACAAACCTGTCCTTCTGGAAGGACAGCCAGTGCTCTTAAGAAATGAACCATTTCCGAAGACCATTTTAAGACACTTTTAGAGCATGTGATTCTATGGCAGCAAGTACCCTGGCATTATTGTAGAAATATTGCCACCATCTAGCTCCAAAACCTTCCATCTGTCCCCATTAGGCACCAATAATGTTAAGGATGCTTGAACAGTATAAATGGAGTCCTGTTAATTTGTATTTACTTGAAATCATATATGAGGGTATGTGTATACATGAAGCTGGTCTTTACTACTTTGTGCGCTCTTCTTTTTCCTACTCAGAAATACCTGAGGGTATTGTAGGCATACCCTCAGGGTCCTTCCCCCCACCATGTTTCACCCCATATCACTAGATAGAAGAGAAAGAAGGATGAGAGAGAGAGAGAGAGAGAGAGAGAGAGAGAGAGAGAGAGAGTGAAATAGAGATCACGGAGTCTAATTTCTTTCTTCTTATTTCTTCTTTGAGTGCAACTACTAACAAACGACAACCAACCTCTCTAAATGACCAATGACCAGCAAACTCACCTCTCAGGGCCCTAGCATTTATATACTCTCTGAACAAGTTCCCAGAATTCCAAATGTCACACAACTGTAGGAACTATCTCAGCTGGAAAACCACGCCAATGCTAAACCACAATGTAAATCATAGTCAGCTGCTGTGGGTAATCCAAGGCAGCCCCATACCCCCACACCTGGGATAAAAATAATAGTTCTGTGGTTTTAAAGAAACCAAAATTCTAGAATTCTCACTATATTTTCCCCACCCACTACCCCTTCTATTTTAAGCCATTAATTGTGCTGTGTGCACTGGGAAATTATAAAGAGACATTTTCAATGAAATAAGCACTTCTCAGGTCAGTGACTAAGATTTCCATGAGACCTCTCCTGCTTAATTCTAATTTTCTAATTCTAAAATTTATCAGTTTTGATGGTATCCATAGCTTTTTATTTCCTATGGATATACAAGTAAATCTGTGTTCCCAATGGAAAACTTTAGCTGGCTTCCATTCTGATCTTAACACACCTTCAGTACATAGGATGGTATAATTCCACAGTTTTTTCTATAGCAGTGTCTCTCAGCTACTGTTGTTCCTTTCTCCTGAACATTCAGAAAAGGCCACTTCCCAATGGTAAGAAATTACCTTGACTATCTCTTTTGGATCTGCATTCCTGAATTCAGTGACAGCCTTTACTATATCCCATACACATCCCAGGAAGCGTAGGCATTCTCTCTGCTTGAGATTTAGGAAAACCAGTGCCTTTAGAAATGGCTTGTTCCTAATTGCAAAAAAAAAAAAAAAGAAAAAGAAAAAGAAAAAAAAAAAGAAAGAAAAAAGAAAAAAGAAATGGCTTGTTCAATTTTTGGGGCACAAAGTACTGTACTTTGTGCAGTTAACACACTGAATACTTTGAGATATGAGGCTTTTGATTTGGTCACAGTTTCTTTGCCAATGACTGTATTTCCCACAATTGAAGTACTGGGAATTTTGATTTCAGAGATTTCTACCTATTGCTTTACTTATTAGCATGATACACATTAGAACCAATACCAGCTTTATCGCTTATCCATTTGTCCATAGGTGCTTCTTGTCACTTTTATGGTCTAATACCTTTTTTACATTCAGTATTTGCATTTTCAAACACCAAGGTCTCTATAAATAACTGCCTTATGACAAGGTCTGATATGACTTTGTTCACTGTTAAGACCAATTTTTGCAAAAAAAAAAAAAAAATCAGTGAAGGTTTCTCCAGAGCCTTATATAATCTTTGTAAACAAAGTGGGCTTTTTCCTAGGGTCCTCAACTTTGTCTCAAACTCTTAAAGCCACCGAGCAACATTGTTTAATAATAATTGCATCAAATTGAATCTGTTCTTGTATATCAAACTACTGCCTTTCACCCAGTAACTGATCTTTTACTATATTCATTCCTCTCACATTTTTCACTGTTCAATATTTGAGACTTCTTCCCTTCATCATGTTAACCACTGCAACTGAAGACTGGCTTCTAATACAGCTGTTACCAATCCCCTTCAGTCTTGGGGAATAATTAATCCTAATTTGAGTACCCAGTTATTTAGAATTTGTTTCACATAAGGCGAGTGCAGCTCATATGAAACCATAGCCTCTTTAAAATGCCTTAGATCTATGATTTCTGTAGTACACTATTCTATCTCATTCTAACTTTGTTCCATGCCATTAGCAGGCATAGGCTGACTACTAGGAAAGCTGATGGTGAGCTCATAACCCAGGGCCACTCCTCCTCCCACACTGGCTGCAAGATTGGTTTGAGATTAACCCTCTCTCTTGAAACTGGCTATTTCGTCAAATTGTCCTCCCATTTTTTCAGCTTTTCTCTAACCTGACTGCCCTCCAGCACAGTTTCTTTCCTTCTTTCCTCCTGCAGAAAACTCCTGCTCTCTTGCTCAGTCACTAGCACTGAGCCTTTTTGTTCTCTCTTTTCTTGACTCCCAAGAGCTTCCACTTCTGCCTGCAACCTCTCCAGCAGCACTGCCAACTCTGCAACCCTTTCAGAGAAGAGAAAGTAGTGTGATTCCTTTTGTTTTCCCATTTCAGCCATTTTTCAGTTCTCAATCCCCTCCATTTCTACTTGCAATTTTTCCAAATGCTTAGCTATTCTTCCAACATTTTTTGGAACAGAATATACAAAGAAAGAAAAGAAAAATCAGAAAATCCCCTCTGGAACAAAGCAAGAGATATCCCAATGATAGAAACTGAAACAATTTTTTGCTGGCCATTTGAAAAAAATCCATTTCATAATTACTTACCATTTCCTCTACAGCATTTGAAATCAGATTTCCCATGTTGAGTCTTAACTTCTGAGCTCCATATTGAGATGCCACCTGTAGCTTGTCTTTGCTATTTTGTGGATTCTTTTTGTTCTCACCTGTATCCTCCTGTAGAGAAAAGGGATCGAAGGGAGAGAAGAAATAGGAAAATTCCTTTCAAGGCCCATACCTAAACATAGTAAAAGCCATATACAGCAAACCAGTTGCTAACATTAAACTAAATGGAGAGAAACTTGAAGCAATCCCACTAAAATCAGGGACTAGACAAGGCTGCCCACTCTCTCCTTACT